>NW_005327149.1:0-2311 GCF_000412655.1 Myotis brandtii | reverse complement strand
TTATATGCATGCATACAACTCCTTTGGTTGATCTCTCACCCTTACCCCCACCCTCTATTCTACCTCTTGCCACTTTAGTATTAAATCTAAATGCAACACAAGAAACATGCAGGGAAAAAGGAGCAGTTCACTTATCTTCTTAAAAAGTCTTTTGTCTAAAACACGGTTAACTTACCTCTACATCTGTTTGAAAGTTAAAAAGGTCTATTCTTTGCCAGTTGCTTCCATCCAGGGCTAAGATGTTCCAAGCCTGGGAGGTGGAAGTAGAGGAGGAGGGATTGGGGTGGAAAAGATACATTTATTGAGACCATTAAAGAAAGTCTTGACTCAACCTTTGTATTTTCAAGCTTGTATTCTTGATATACATTAAGTTTATCATCAAATATGGAATTATGACAAGAGTGTGTTACATTAAATATAAAAGATGACATTTTAATTTTTAACTATTTACTTGAACTGAAACTCATCCACATTCTAATAAAGCTTGAGAGTTACTGATGAAAAATCTGGTTGATACCTTACCTTGGAAATCTGGGCACATCGGCACAAAGTTACTATATCCAAGAAGGAAAATATTCTAGGAAGAAAGGGAAAAAAACACAAAGAATGAAACGGTGTTAACATTTCAGGATATCTATAACTTGAAAGATACAACCTAATGAGCCATCTGGATAGCTTCATAGTTTGTTTGTTTTTCAAGTTTCATCAATTTGCAACACACACGTATGCTATAATTTTACACACTACTGTGAAATATTAAATGTTTGCATGTTCCCAAGCTGTTTCAGATGCACGACACACAAATCCCCTTAAAACAGAACTCATTACACTTAATTTCCCTGGCTCTAGGCATGGACATGAGACAGACCACAACTTGTTCTATTCAAAGACCAATCTCCCAGGAGCTAAGTCTGGTGAGAGCTGAATCCTTCTAATTCTGTGCCCTGCCTCACAGCGCAAACCCCTCTTTTGGGGGGAAGATGCCCTAACCAGGCTCAGATGCCGAGCCTCAAACAACATGGCCAAGAAAAGTTCGATGATAAAACCTATTTGGGCAGAAAAATGGAGCTCAAGGTCTATAAGTGACCAGTTTTTTATGAGCAAAAGCCAAGAAGCCACAGAAGATGGGAAAGATGGGGAAAAGGAAAGCAGAGAGAAGCACACAGAAACTTAGTTGACACCAGTAAGCCCCTGGAGGAAGCAGGGGCCGTGCGGCAGGGGCCTGGGTTGGGTCCTGACATCCTGGCAGTGGAGTCGCTAAGGACAGCTTAGTGGCCAACAGCTGCGTGCGCCTCAGTCGTGGGCAGTGACAGTGAAAACAACAGCTTCTCTAGGAGAACACAGGTGCATGGGACGAGGTGAGGACAGTAATAGGATCTCAGTTCTTATAGTCCCAGAAGGTAAATATGAGAGTCTGTGTGTGGAAGGGGGGCAAGGAGGGGATGGCAAACAGCCACCTGTAAGTTCTTCAAAATTCTTCAGCGAAACAGTCAGTGGTGCGCTGAAAATCTGTGGGCTCGGGGAAGAATAGTAATAAAGCACCAGACAGCTGTACCCTATGACAATGCACCCACAAGCAGCACCACAAGGCTAGTGTTAGCATAAATACCATTCTACAAGATAGGCTTCAGTCATGTTCTAGTGAAAAGCCAAGGAGAGACGCATAAGGGCTGCACTGACCTTAACAGACTCAGTGGAACTTTGTACATAGAGAAGTGCTAGTGGCTGAAAATGAGCACTTAAATATATATTTCGGGGTGTCTGCACACCTACATTGCCTCTGTGGGAATACATCTTGTCCACAAAAAGCCATCCTACCTCAAATGTCCATGTTCTGTGCCATATGACCATTTCACAAGGAGCCACAACTTACTGCCAGCTCCATGAGAAACCAGGAGAGGCAGAGAAACAAGTACAGTACAGCAGAGTCATACTCCATGCTGGGGTTGGTTTCTAGGTATCAACTGAAGGTGAAAAAGGATTAGCTAAGTTTCCCTTGAAAATCCCTTATGAATGTACCACCTTGGAGACCACATACGCTATCACCTCTTGGTAGTATAACAATAACAATAGTTAACATTGACTATGTACTTCCTATGTGCTAGCTGCAGTTGATGTTAGTCATTTAGTTGTGGCGACAATGCTATGAGGTGCCACTGCTATCTCCATTTACAGATAAGGGCACTGAGCACAGAGAGGTTAAGTAATCTGCCAGGCCACACACAGACAGTGAGAGTGGAGCTACGATGTGAACCGAGGTAGTCTAGCTGGAGAGCACGAGCCCATGACTACTCTGCAAGCTGCCATAATG
>NW_005327148.1:0-2310 GCF_000412655.1 Myotis brandtii | reverse complement strand
TGCAATGAAACTGTGAACCCCAAATCAGAATGAATCATAAAAATAAACTGACCACATGTAAGCCTTATTTTGTTTTCTATTTAATAATAAACTGAATATAAAGATGTTTTAAGTTGTAAAAAGTAGGTTCAGTTCAAACCAATTCCTAATAGCTACACTCTTGTGAGAAAACCACTGCCTACATGCTTTTAGCAAAGTTTTCTGTTCAAATGCATTTTAAACTTTGGATGAGGGTGACAGAGACGCAAAACCACTTTATGAAGCAGGTTGTCAAACTGCCAAAAGAAGAAACATGTTATGAAAGAGTATACTTTGTTTAATGAGATACCCAACCAATTAATAGAGATTTAAACCAATAAAGCTTCATTAAAAAGGCGAGGGGTAGGTATAAGGAGACAATTCAGTAAGTTATTAAAGCTGGTTTCTGGGGGAAACCTCCTAAGTGAAAAAATATAGCTACCCTATAGCATGGTCATAATCTCTCTTCCTTCAGTTTAATCCAAGTGGTGTGAAGCAGGAAGGCAATGGCGTGGAAAGCCAATCTTCCTCTTCTAAAGCATCTTAGGGGCTGCTGGGAAGGGAACTTCATGCTTCCTTTCTCAGAAGCATAAACAGCCTTCTAAAAAAATCTGAGACTATAACTCATACAGAGACATCTGAGGACAAGCTAAAGTGTTTCAGGAATTAAGAGGAATTCTGGGCCGTTGAAGGGTGTACACCGCCTCGCTGACTTGTGGATCTAAAGGATGCAGGCTGAGTTTTCTACCCAAACATGGCAGGGGAAAACGTCCAATATTAAAGTGAAAGTGTACTATTAAGGCAGCAAACTCTACTGAGCTGTTTGTAATTCTTTAAAGCTTTCTCTTCATTATTCGTCTTCTTTGAGAAGCTAAACAGAGGTTAGTAATTGGTGATTGGTTTCTATTTATTCTTATTTAAGTAAACAGTTTTGTTAAAGATGAAAGCAGACTTGTGTTGCTTCTATGATTCAGACATTTATATCAAATAGAGTTCTGTCAATCAACTCACACAGGTGTAACCACAAGCCACTCTCACCTGGAAGCAGGAGAATGTCAGGTCTGAAAGGAATGAAACAGCCCCTGAAGGGCTACTCTGGGAAATGAGAGGACATATTCACACTGGTATTTCCTAACCATACAAAACAAAATTAGATCGTGAAAATAGACTTTCTGAGCAGAGCCTGAATTTAAATGATATTTCATGCGCCTTAATTTCCTGCTGTTTCTTATCATGTCCATAAGCAGGGGTTATTTGTTTTTAACTAATTTTAACAGTTCGTTCAGAGACCTGCATATCTAGGTCATTAACCAATTGTATTTATGGCCATGCTCAAAGTCTGTCAATCACACAAATGGAAACAAACTGTCCCCGGGCTTACAAGCCGAGATGTTCCTGAGATGTTGTGAGGGAAGAACATGGGGATAATTGGTAGAGAAGCACAGTTTGTTACAGCCACATAGTTCTTCAACAGGAAAGCCCAGCTTTCCTGCCACTGCAGCCCTGAGGAGCTGTTAACATCAATGTTCCCCTCTTTTTATTTATCCCAGAATTGAGAGAAGTGGTCTGTATTTCAGTCAAGGGATCTCTTGCTTACACTGGCAAGTGTTGCTTCCTGCTCTAGCTGATGCCTCTGCTTCTTCTTTGTACAGTCCTATGCCTTTGGTTTAGTTCATGACTTTATCATGAGAAATTTTGCTATGATTTAGCCACCATTCATGATTCTCCTTCAACCATTTCACATTACAACAAAATTAGAGGAAGCTCATAAATTCACAAAGACTCCACAATCATACACTAAAGTCATAATGAACATTAAACATCTCTAATCTACTCCAAACGTAAAACCCAATAGGAAGAGATAAAAACTCCTGGCCCACAATTTTGAGGCACAACACAGGAGATACTGTGTGAAAAGGCTCTTTATCAAAACATACCATGTGATATTCTTTTCTGAGCATAGGATCAATAAATCAAAGAGAACAGCTGATCTTGAGTCAACATAAATTGCTCAGTGAGATCATTAAAGGCTCAGTACGAAGGCTGACATTAAAATTGAATCTGTGCTGAAAATGCACCACATCAGACCTTTTCCCATTTAGAACCTGATGTTACCTATCAGTGTAACTGCCTCCCTTTCTCAATCACATCTTCACAGACAAAGATTCAGGCTCTGGTTGTGGCAGAAAATACAATTGTTTGTTATGCTAACAATTGCTGCTCACTGCTGTGATAATTTGGTTGGTGGGAGCAAAATAATTACCATTCGAGACTGGCAGTGAAAGATCCAGT
>NW_005327147.1:0-2308 GCF_000412655.1 Myotis brandtii | reverse complement strand
GGGGGGGCCTGTACCTGGCACATACCAGGTGCTTAGGAAGCATGAGTACCTTGCTTACACCCCACCCCCCAGGGTCACAGCACACCTACCCCCCTCTGGACCCCGAGCCTATTCCGGGTCACACGGCACACACAGCCCTGGGCAACAGTGTCCGGCCTGGAAGACCATCCCACTAGGCCAGGATCTCACCACACACCCCACCCCGAAGCCCCCGAGCCTGGACCTTCTCCTCTAGGTGGCCCCCTGGAAAGACCCACAGAGGCCTTTGCCAGCAACGCCCACAGGGCCTGAGCCCTCGGAGGCAACCCAGGAGCAGCTGGGCAGATGGGGCCTGTGCGGCCTCACACCCAGGATGTTTCTCTCCCCTCCTGCCCATCCCAACAGGACTCATTCAAGCTCCCACCTCGCAGCTGCCACCCCACCCCTCCTTCCCCCTCGCTCCCCTGAAGCCTCTGTTATCTCAACTACTTTAAGAGAGTTCTCTTTTCTCCCCCTAGACTCCTCCGATGCTAATCTCTCTCCATAAATCATACCCTCTAATCTTTTCATCACCTTTCTCTGATTAAAGCAGCCTGGGGGTGGGGAGCCACAGTCCTCAGAGACTAAAATGCTTTGATGTCCACACGCAGGCCCCGGGCTGTGGCACTGGCTGGTGGTCAGGCGACACCCAACCCGTGTGGCGTGTGGCGGGCCTGGCGCAGGCACTGTCTACGCGGACACGTTCCTGAGCTGCCCTGTGCCAGCGCGGCCCGGCACCTCGAGGATTTCACAGATCTCTTCATGAATATTTCTCACTACATACTGGATGTCATTATCCTATTGAGAATCAATTAGCCCAAATGTTGTTATGACAGCTACAGAAAAATGATATTTTTAGCTTTGCTCTATGCAGCTCTGTCTCTTCACAGAATTATTGAAAACCCTAAAACTGATCTAGTGGCGACAAGGGCCTCCGTGGCAAGCCGGGAGCGATTGATCGGGGACCGTGGAACGGTGGGGCACGCGCAGCTTTCCCCAATGAAGTGGGAGCGCCTCAGAAATAACTCCCAGCACGGAAGGCTAAGCGTGACCTTGGGCAAGAGACGGACCCTGTCTGAACCTCAGTTCCTGCATCTGTAAAATGGTCATAGAAATCCTTCCGACCTTGCGTGTTGTGATGCGGGTGGCACGCGATGATGCGTGGAAAGCACTCAGTGAGCCTCCCGCGGCCGCACAGCAGGTGTTCAGCGTGTGAGCGCCAGCAGTGCCTAGTGATTAAACAGGAGGGCCCGGAGCAAGGCTGCCTAGGTTCAAGTCCCCACTCTGATACTTGGTAGGCATGTGACCTTAGACAGGTCACTTAACCTCTCTGTGCCTCAGTTTTATCATCCATGAAATGGGGCTTAATTGTACCTGCTTGAGAATGTTGCTGTGAGGAGTACCCCAAGCTAACACAAGTAAAGCACTTAAAAGTCCCTCCTGGCTCAAAAAACAAACAACAAGTCAGCTCTTTCTCAGGCAGGATGGCTATCGCGATTGTCTGCCACCCACCTTTGTTCAGCTGGCCCTTTAGTCTAGCCTTTCCCTCCCCATCCTTGCGTATTCCGATCCTCTCGGTATTAAAAACTAGCTCAGCTGTCACCCCCACTGTTATGCCCGACAAACAGAGCCTGGAATGCTGGTTGCAGTGACCGCTGGGTGACCCTCTTTGTCTCAGTTGCCTCGGAGGTCAGAGGGGATGATAATCATTTATTTACCCCTCAGAGAAGGGACTGGCCCTGTCCAGTGCTGAAGCTGGTGGGCCATTCCTCACCCAATCACCAGTCCCCCTTGGGATGCTTCTCAAGATCCCTGCACACTTCTTCCCCCACCAGGGGCAGGTTAGAGACTTACAGCACATGGGGAGTTGTTTCATGGGAGAGAAAAAATCATCTTTGGCCAGGAAGCCTTCGAACAGAGTGATGGAGACACCACTTCCGGGCAGTTCCGGGATACACCCCTTCTCCCCAGCCACATGCTCTGCCAAGACAGGAGCTGGTGTCAGAAAAAAGGTTGCACCCATCTGAGCACCTTTGCTTCCAGCCAGGCCACGCCCCACGCTCCTGTCCGATAGGCTCTGTCCAGCTGAAGCTAACGCACCTGATAGCTGACATCTTTCAGCTGGGAAAGGGCCGGAGGAGCAAGCTGCCAGACTCCCCCAGGGGTGCCCAGTGAGCCCCGTGTCCTGGCAACCTACCCCTGGCTGTCCGCCTGTCGAAATCCTCGCTGTTCTGAGGTTCAGTGTGAATCAACCCTTATTTATGCTGCCTCCTCCGTCCCTTCATTGGGG
>NW_005327146.1:0-2307 GCF_000412655.1 Myotis brandtii | reverse complement strand
CTCTAGTTATATTATAAAACCCTGTACTTTTACATACTTGGAACATGTTGGTTTCTCCCCCTCATCTCATATTTCTTGTACAAGCCACCACCGAGATATTTTGAATGTATTCTTCAGCCTTACAGAAATCATTAAAAATTATTATATAAATCAGTTATTGTATTTGTTGTAAATTTTTAATCGAGAATTTGAACTTTCAGAAATCAATTCTATAACATACTCAATAAAATGTATTTTAGTATTTAGTTCTAGTAAATTCTTTATTTTTTCCTGAAGCAATGGTAAGTTAACTCTTTTGTATAAAAGTCTATCTAATTTGCTGTGTTTTATTTTACACAGAATACCAGGTAATTCAAATGATACTTTGTAAATTAGGATATTGATTTCTTTCTGTTAATATTGGCTTTATTTGTATTTCTCTTTTCAGACATCTATTGCTTATGTCCTTAGATAAAATTTCCTCCAAATTATTTATACCAACACATGTTTCTATTATAACAATTATAACTCTGATTTCCCAATTAAAATATTTATTCTTCCATAATTCTTCAAATCAAAATGCTCTATATAACATTAATATGTTTTTGAGTATTTGTAAGACTATAGACATATTTGAATATGTTTAATATCCATGCCCATTTGAATAAAGTTTTGTTTCAACAATGGTTAGCTAGCATGATCTGAATCTGTTTTCAAGTTATTTTCTGTTCCTTTTAATCTTTTTAGAAAATTAAAATTTTAATTATGCTAATACACATTTAATCTAAGAAATGAATAGCAATAACTAGGCTTCCCTTTAGCAACTGTAGGAGACTGGGTGTTCTGTTTATGATCAAATGGTTTAATTAATTAATATTTCCTTTTGTTTGTCCCTTTTCCCCCTTGCAGCCTTTGAGAGGCAAGAAGAAGTTCTAATAGGGTTGCTATTTAGTACAGAGAACACAGTGTTTCTATATAAATTAAAAATATGAATTACTTAAATATAAGGAAGAATTAATAAAGTACAGGTACTACAGAGCAGCACAGAGACTATCAGCAGGGATAAAAATATACTGATCACAATACTACTCACTATAAGGGTGTTAGTAGAACATAGTGTTAATAATTTGGTCTTTAGAGACAGATGGTACAGACTTGGATCCCACCTCTACCAATTTCAAGTTAAGTTCCATTGGGCAAGTTATTTGACCTTTCTAATCCTCAACTTTCTCATTGTAAATAAACAGAATATTAGTATCTTTTTTTAGGGTCAATGCAAATATTAAATAAAAAAATCAGTTAAAGTATTTAACATTTTACTATTTTATTGGTATGAGAGACATAATAAGGATGATCTAAAGTGCTACAGGAAGAGGACAACAATTATTATTAAATGAGAGATTCAAGAGACAGCAATTGAACTGGACCATAGGATTTTTCATTTCTGACAGGTTCTGATTGTCATTCTAGGCCCGTGAAGGGCTTGGAGGCAGGAGAGCTGGCAGTCAAGATTGCATTTACTGGGAGTATGGAGTTCATGTCAGGAAATACTGAAAAATGGAGCTGACAATGTAAAGACTAGTGGGGAGAAGGCCTTATCTGTCACTCTGTCTCAAAGACTAATAGTACTATCTCTTAGATATTGGATCGTTTTCTCTACATTTTTAAGCAGGCTACTATATTATTTATAGTCACATAAACTTTACAATATTAAGGAGACTTAAAGTCCTACACAAACACTCAGAAATTATTACATTAACATCCTCCAGGATTGCACCTGTGTATATGCACACACACAAACATACATTTCAAAGCAAACATTTAGTAGCATTGGTTAACAAATATTGCAAATGAAATGGATATTATGAAGACAATAGACTGCATAACCACATTTTGTAAAGGGCAGGATGACTGTTCAATATTCAGAATAATGACTGGGTGAGTAGGTCTTATTTTGGGTAAGCTATCTTATTGTTGATTTGCCCTTTTCTCTCTACACAAACTATCAACAGCAGTAACCATGTATGATAATGTAATGTGGGCAATGTTTCTCTGTATTATTAAAGTCCACGAAGTAAGAGAGACAGCAGAGTAAAGAGCTGTCTTCTAACAATTGATTCTGTCAGCTATAGTCTCCGTAGGGGATAAGAACATTCTAATTTGTGTGTATCTGCCTGGAATATCAAGCTTCCAGTGGCTTAAGACTAAACAACTCACTTCAGCAAACTTCTGTGGAGCATCTGTTCTAAAGCAATTGCCATGCAAGGGTCTGGTAGACAGAGCAAGGAAGACAAAAATGACTAAAGCTATAGTCTGGGTCCTCCATGA
>NW_005327145.1:0-2307 GCF_000412655.1 Myotis brandtii | reverse complement strand
AAGCATGGATTAAATGAGAGAAACACAGGTTACTTAACTCACTTCAGAGATAAGGAAGTAAGACCAAGAAAGACAAATGACTTTCCTAAGGGACACGGACCTCTCCCAGCCTCCTAACTCCAGCCTGGCCTCTTCCGGGCTCTGTCTCTGGGGCTTCCTGTGCAGCCGTCCAGTTCCTCATCTCACCTGTCCTGCTCACGTGAGGTTAGAGCAATGTTCTCCCTGATTGTGCCGTGCTCATTCCACCTTCATAACTTCTGCCGTATTAATCTGTTACCTCCTCCACTTTTTACTTTCCTTTTGAATCTTTCTCTTTGCAAATGTTACATAGATGGTTCACTCTCTGTGCGTCCTTGGGCAGGAGCCTGTGTCTCTAACTGTAAGGTGGGGTCCATGGTCATATGCAGTGAACTGCCTCTCAGGCAGAGGGAAGACCCCTGGGCCCACTTTGTGAAGGTGACAGTGCTCCTCGGACGCAGGGGACCAAGCCTACAAGGTGTCCTCCATGTGGCCTCTGCTCAAACAGGTCAGATGCTCCAAACTAGAACCAAAGACAGCACCGCTGTTCTCACGGCCAGTCTGTGCAGTAAGGAACGTGGGCTAGGCCGTGAGTATACATACAAGAATAAAGAAAACTCTATCATGTCGAATCTTAAAATGCTTAACAATACTAATTTTTAGGAATTGGTTTAAAGGCAAATAAACAAACAAAACTTTACTCCCTGTGATCTAAAAAAGATAGGCAGATGTTAATCCTCTTTTTGAGTAAACTTCCAACGCTTTGTTTTGGTCATTTGAGCTCCATAGAGAAATCTTAATCTTCACGTATCCTACCAGCCTCCTTGCCCCATATTATAACTGCCATCTGCTCTACTCCGCATGTTTTTAGACATTAACGAGTTTTCATTGAGAAACTTAATTATTGAACATGAAACAACCCACTCTCTAATGAGGGATGTCAGATGTCAGGGAATTATTCTAGGTGACAGCCTGCTTCTCCTCCAAGCTATCAATTCTGACTCCTACACAGATTCCACAGCCATCCGCTGAGGTTGGAGGGATGCCATCAGCCCCAGACTGTCACAAGACCCCTAACTCTGCCTTTGGCCCTAGCCCCTCCCTCCACCCTGTTGGACATCTGCCTCTGGGACACAGGACAAGAGCCATGGCCAGTGTGCACCCCCCAGGAGGACCTGGTCCAGCGCTGACTCTGGGCACCAAACTCCCTGTGGGCCCTGAAACACGACCTTTATGCATTAGCACATGCTGTGTCTTCAACTTAAACACAGTCTCTATCTTGAGATCTATTTGTGGAGATGGGAATATTCAGGAGAATAGGGAGCTCTATAAGGGCAGAGGGATTTCAGAGAAGAAGTGTACTAATATTAAAAGGTATAGCTGGGGAGGAGTGGAATTGGAACTGGGCTTAGGAGACGTGGCTTTGGATAGAAGGGAGAGTGAAGGGAGTACCTTTTAAGAACAGAGCGAGGTTCCTGTGTGGTGGGGATACGTGTGATCACGTGACTGACACAGGGCGTTGGATTAGAAAGCAGTGAATTTAATGGCTGCTTGTGCACATGGAGCTAGGCTGGGGCCATGTTTGCACACAGTAGGCATTCAGTAAGCACTGGTGGTGCACATGAACCGAAGGACTAGAGAGCCATTAAGCCACTTAGAGAGGGGAGAGAGATGCTGAAGTGTTGTTCAAGAAAGAAGGTGCCATCTACAGCCCGCTGGGACTCAGGAAAGGTGTGGTGACCTTGGAGTGAGCGTTGAAGGCCAGGCTGGATGACAGGAGGGGAGAATGGAAAAGAGGAAGGACAGAGAAGAGATACTTTCTAAAGACAAAAAGAAAGCATCATGTAGTTTCTGAGCAGAGCCAGAGATGAGAGAGGTATGAGTGAAAGACAAGTCTTACATGCCTGAGCCTGGTGAGCGGGAAAGTTATGGGGGGATTCAAAGAGAAGGACAATGGGGAGGAGTGCTAACTGAGGTTGGAAGGGGAGATGAGAACTTTGGTTTGGTGACTGTGTGGATTAAAAGCAGTGGTGGGAGATTTGAGTGAAAGTGTCCAGCTGGAAGCTGGAGACCTGGGGTTAGAAGCAGCTGGGAAGCGGGTCTACAGGGTAGCACCTCCTCTTCTGGGTGAGGGCCACAGTGCTAAGAACAGAATTTAGAGACAGATGTCATGGACAATGCAGCACAAGAGATGAAGGGGATACAGAACCGACTCATTGCCCTTGGTGTGTGTAAAGGTGGCCAATGTGTGGTGGGTGCTTCATGAAGGGCACGCGATCTGACAAGGTG
>NW_005327144.1:0-2307 GCF_000412655.1 Myotis brandtii | reverse complement strand
TCTATCCACTGAGCCAAGCCGGCTAGGGCCCAAAGTTTTTTCTTTAAGAAAAAAATGAAATTGGGCTGAAAACGTACTATTACCAGCAAAACGTTAAATCTTTCTTTTCCCCCCAGGGCTGATGGGAGCAAAAAGATATCCCTTTGATATCAGAGCAAATAAAAGTTTGAATTATTGACTGCTCATGTTAATGCTGGATTTTACTACCACCATATTTCAAAATGGAATTACTCTACATCTATGCCTCAAATTAAGACCTGGGATACGACATATTGCAGTCCAGCTAATGTCTTAGGATCAGATGATGTAAGACTGATTCCCCTTGAGAGTAAACACCGGTGGTTGCTTCTCATTGACTAAAACTCTCCTCGTCCTTCCAAATAAATCTAAGCATTGATGACATCAGGGGGTGCTGCCGGGTTATCAAAGCACACCTGGGGGTGGGGAGGGCAATGCCACTTAATAATCAAAGTGGTTGGTATGTCATAAATGCAGGGTTGCCAAAATATGGCTCTTCTCCTATGATTTACAGAAATAAATAGGAGAAAGTTTAGCATATCACACACAAAACTTGACCCTCTTCTCACTCTGCCATGTTGGAATTCTAGTTTCAAGTTTCTCACTCCATCTTTGCTCCCATGGGGTATTCACAGATTTCCAGCGCCCAGACGCCCATCAGTGTGGGTACAGCCAGCAGCGCACTTGTCAGTAATCTCTCTTTCCAAGTCCCAAGTCCTCAACGCTGCCCCACTGCCCTTGGCACATCAGTTCATCAAGAGGGTGGGGGTGGGGTGGGGGATGTGGGGGAAAAGCAAGGACTTAAGCCAGCCTGCCAGTGCCCAGCGGTCGCCTGTGTCCAGCCTTATGTTCTGAAAAGAACAAGGCCCCTTCGTCTGTGGTATTAGTTCCTCTGACACCTCGGGAAGGCGTCTTCTCCTCCCCAAAGCCTTCATGCAGCAAGGCTCCGCCAGCTTCCACCAGGCCCACTCATGAGAGTTTTGCTAACATCCATCAAGGGCCGCCACACCCCACAGAACTCCTCTCCTGCCCCACAGATCGGTTCACGAGCCAAACAACATTAAGTATCTAATCCCATTTCTTCAAATTGTTTTTCCCAATGCCTTTCATTTCTCATGAAAACAAGATCAAATGTTTGTAAGGACTCATTTGAATACATTTTCACTTTCTAAACAAACCAAAAAATAAATAAATAAATACATGGAATTCTCAGCGGCAGCCTTAAGTCCAGATCGTTTCTCCCTTTGCCAATCAGAGCACTGCACACACAGAAAGAACATTATGCAATAAAAACATCTCCTAGCGCTCTTACATTCTCTCATTTAATCTTGCAATTCTTGAATGTCTACATTTTAACTGAGGTTTTAGAGCCTTACATTTTTCCAGAGGTGCTAAACAGGAAAGAATCTGAAGCACTATTTAGTACTAACTTGAAGCAAAAGAGAAGTTTCAGGCCCCTGAAAATCAACATTTAGCCACTCAAACGCCTCAGAGTCTGCATGCAACATAGCCGACTGAGTGTGCTGAATCTTTGGGGAAGTGGCTGCTGCAAAATGTAACTCATTGGCATCTCCAGCTTTTTCGTTTTAATTTTAAAACTGGAGTGTAATTATCTCTTATTTACTAGGGTCACAAACACTGCCAAAGGGAAAATAAGCCACTTCTTCGGGGATGAAGTTGCTGACAAAGGTTTGACAAAGAAAAATAATTAAGAGCTCTGGGCTGGCACGTGTGTGTCCTGGAGCGTGGCGAAGTGAACTTGCCCAGGATGTGCCAGGCGTGGCCGCCATGTGCCCGCAGATCCCCAGGGCCCAGCCACGGGCACAGAGCACACCAGGTCTGAGATCCATGGCGGCTTCTAGAGGGACTTCGGCTATTGTGGGGGACAAGAGACCAAGGGGTTTCTGCACATCCTCTTTAGTCGTGACTTTGTGCAGAAATGGCTTTGCTCTAGTTACACACTCTCTCCTGTTTAAGAAAGCTGTCCACGGACGATTAATGTCTTTCAGCTGGGGGCTCGAGTGTTCTCCAAGTTTGGTTCTGGGCTCTACTGTTTAGCATTCCCATCCTTAGAAATGGTGGGGAGAGAGCCTTCGGGACAGGGAGCGGCCAGTGGCAGGTGCCTGGTGCCTGATGGGTTCCTCACCTGACCACCATCACACTTGGGGGGTGCACACAGAGGAGGGTGCAGGAGGATCATGTGTGGCTGGGTCAAAACGCTTAGAAGGAATCCGCCTCTAAAAATGTGCAAGTTTTGAGGTTCCATCTTAACTTTGCCTTTTTTTTTTT
>NW_005327143.1:0-2306 GCF_000412655.1 Myotis brandtii | reverse complement strand
AGAGAATCTGAATGGCCATGGATTAATAATTAAATTATATTGAAATAGTTATAGAATACTGAAGTCATAAAATCCTAGAATTTTAGTGCCGAAAGGGACCTTCGATGACTTCTGAGTTATAACCATTTACGTGAAAGAATTACTTCCAACCCTGCCACTACTGAAATCCTGCAGCGCATAGTTTACGGAGCAGGGCGACGTAATAATAAGCCGAATATGCTCCCGTCTCCTTCTTAAAGGAAGAGTGAATATACCTGCGCCTTCCCCAGGCGCCCTTTGGCTTTCTAGTCTTCAGAAACAGAGGCTACTCTGGACGTAAAATAAACCCATCCTTCATCCCTCCACCAAACACAGTGTCCCGCTTATATAAAAGGCAGGCCACGGGCTTCCCGTTTTGAAAAAGTTGAAAAGCACAAAGCCACTTAACCTACCTCCTCACAGGCAGTCCTGAAATCCATGTGCTATGGCACCGCAAAGGACTCAGTCTGAAAAGAGAGAAACGGTTTGCCATTGAGCACAGCATCCGGTGTCAGAGAGGAGAATGATACTGACGTGTAAGATGAAGCAGATGCTGGGGGCAGATGAGGTTTACAGTCCCCTGCGTGGACCAAGAGCTCCCAGGGTATAAGGAAGGGAGAAGGAAGGGTGGAACACGTCCGAGTCCCTGCTGTAACCAAGTACCAGCCCACCGCCATGGCTCAGTGTGGTGGGGAATGTCTATTTCCTTGCCCCACCCCCCTCGGCATTCAGACATGATCTACATGTGAGAAACTCTTCTCTCAAGTGGCAGCTCATTCCCAACCTTCATTTTGGAACCTCAGTTAGCAACTGGGACTGAAACTTCAAAAGGGGTAATTAAAAGTTGACTTTCATGTGGTTATCTCTTGAAAAAAGGTCGACTAATCTTTCTCAACTTAATTAAAAAGTGACAGGCATGAATAAGTCTCCCTGGAATTTAACATTTTAATCACAAACAGTATGATGTAAGGAAACAAGCTATTTATCAGAATGAATAATATTAAGATAATTGATGTATAAAATATGTGTCACATATTCATTGTATGGTCACTAGAGTATCTAAATGGTGGACATGCACTTAAATGTATAAAAATAACATTTAAAGTTTGTTTTTACATGCTATTACAGAGTTTTAATGATACGATAACTTAATAAGTGGGAGCTATCATAGAAAATTGACATTCTAATGCTATAAAAATGCAGAGCCAAAATAAAATGGCTTATGGAGATAAGATTTCAAAGTAAAACATATGGTGAATTACAAAAGAGAAGACTTTTATACTCCTGAAAACTCCTCCTCTAGTATTTACAACAGTACACTATTTTGTCCTTCTTTATAATTTTCTATTGCATGATATTAATGAATAAGTATTTGTGGGTGAAACAGAGTAAGACATTCACTTATACTGTCACTGGATTATTACTATTGCCTCTGAAAGAAAAGAGATTGACCATTTATCAACAGTAACTAAATTAAATTACTGCTTCCATTCTTGTAGTTTCATGCCCAGATATATCTTTTAGAAAGCATTTGTATATTTCTTCAAGAGTTTCTAAAGCCTATGATTTTATAAAGTCCAAAGGCAAGAAACTTTTGACAAGCCCCAGAATAAAGAATTTAGAGTTCAGATTCTTCCTAAACACACCCACCTGGGAGAAAAAACACATTTTTCAAAATTCAAACTGGCTCTATTATATGAGAAGAGTACCACTTAATGGATAACAGTAGTCAGTCTCTAGATCCACCTGAATAGATCAATAAGAACATCCATGTTTACAATGCAGTGTTTTGGAGATATGACTACATGATGTCATAATGCATTATAAATGAATTAAGTTTGACAAAGGTGGCAAAGTACATTACATTTCTCCTCAAATCCTTCAGAGGTGATAGTTTTAAGAAACCAAGAGCCCAGAAAAAGTTACATGTAATATTCGGGAAAATCTGAGATAAACTACAACACAAAAATTAAAGGGTTCTTATAAAACTAAAAAGATACCTCATAGGTCAAGAATTCATTGTGTTTTTTCTTTCGGTCATAAAAAATGTCTGGGATGCAAATATGCATTTTGTATCTTTGGATATTACTTATGTTTGTAATGTAAATGTATGCATAGTCATACTTAGGCATTGCTTGAAATTATATACATATATACATGCATTTACACATAGGAAAATATCTCGGACATATATTTATGCAAATATATAGTGGTATAACTTTTTGGATAGTAATTTAATCTAATAACTTTTAAAATATATATTTTTATTGATTTTAGACAGGAAGGGA
>NW_005327142.1:0-2304 GCF_000412655.1 Myotis brandtii | reverse complement strand
TTGTGTGTGCTTTGAACATTTTTGGGAATGCCTATGTTTTTAAATGTGTGAAATAAAATGCATAAGATAACAATGCTTTTGCTTCTTTATTAACTCTTTGAATAACAATACCCAGGGGCAGTTCTAATAATGACTATAATTTCAAAGTAGCGATAAACATAGATTTTGAGACCTGTGGGATTCAGATACCGGGTATTTTTATTGGGGACAAGGTTACAGGTCCTGCTAATACTGGTGTGGGTTGTTGCTTGCATTCATAATGGAAGGAATTGCTAAATTTCAGTACGAGGTGAGTGAAAATAAAGATGCAGTTTTTTTCACATCCAAGTTTATTGGCCCCCAAAAGGCCTGGGGGATCCTTGTTTGAGACCCTTAGTCTTGTTTGGGTGAGAGGAAAAGAATGCTTAGGATGCTAGCATTGTGTCTTGAACCCAGCAGAGGAGGATAAGGCGACAAAGGGACAGAAGAGAAATGTGAGAGGTAGGTAGGAAAAGGAGAGTTTTGTTCATAAAAGCCACGGGAAGCAAGTGATCCAAGAAAGAGATGGTCAGTTGTGTCAAATGCTGCAAAGTTCCGCAATAGGAAGGCTGATAAATGTTTGTTGGATTTGGTGATTTTATAGGGAACTTATTTGTCTTGTATATTGCTTAATTTCTGATGCATTTCAGGCACATGGTCAGCATCCAGTATCTGGGACAAATTGTTATCTTTCCTCATCAGATCCGGTGGGAGATTGCCTGGTAGAACAGTCAGTGGAGCCTGCAGACTCTTCTTAAATTGATTTCTTGACTGAGGGCTGTGGAAACTGTAGAGACTGTAAAGATTAATGAACCCCCAGAGCTTTAGAGGCGCTTGTTTGTGTGCTGTGCCCGTAGGATGGAAGTCAAAGTGATCCCTCCCTATCCAGCTGTAGGGTTTTCCTATTGGTTTACTCATACTTAAGACCTGAATATCTTCCAGTGGAAGCGACTTTCCCTGGGGATCTTGCATTCTCTTCCAGGGGCTGGCAGCAGGTGGGTGGACCCATGTACTTGAGAAGTGCTCGGTTACGTGCTGGGAGATCTGGATTAGAATTTTCTCAGTTCCTTCCTGGTAAATCCCGAGCCATTTGTCCAATCTCCTCACTCTACAGCATCCCTCTGTGAAGTGGGGTCTCTTTTCTTGGTTGTCTCTTGTCCATGCTCTAGGGCTGTGGGGCAAGGGAACTGGATCATGTGTGGTTACTCCAAGTGAAGTGACCATTTTGAGTTTTTGTCATAAAAGTTTCTCTGTTATAAGTTTGAACTGCTTACGATAGTAGGACAGCTTACGGTCATGACTGGGCTAACAGAGGCAAGGACTTGGCAATGAGAATAACAAAGCCTGGAATTTGGTGAGGGTTTAAAACTCACTCAGTTCAAGGGGTTTCAACCTGGGATCCAGGGATCTCAAAGGCTTTCATGAGATGCCCTGGGGACTCCACGACGGGCATGAGAGGGACCAATCAGGTGGGACTTGGGACCCAGAGGGACCACTGGGGGCATTTCCATTACATATTGGAGCATTTCTTTTATATATCAAGCACCTCTACAATATCATTTGAAGCAAGAATTATGGGGATCAAAATTTTAAAAATCATTGATTTAGTCCACTTTCTTTAGTTTACAGAAGAGGCTAAAGAGATAGAAAGCTGTATATAGAACTCGACATATATATACTTTTTAAAATGGTTTGATTAAGCAAATATATACATATAGCCATATTTATACATGGATCATGGATACTTTTCTCTAATTGTATGTGAGTTTGTTTGCTCTGAATGGTTCCTGGAGAAGGGTGCTCAAGATCCTTAGAATTCAAAGACTCGTTTCACTTTTCTGGTTTAAGAAGTACAAGGTAAATTGAGCAGGCCTATGAAGATGTCAAGCGTTTTACACGTACAGGGAAATGAAACCTAAAAGAAAATGGTCCAATGGGGTTAATAAAGGCCAGCATTGCTGGGGGAACTGGGAAATTAATCTGATGGCTAAAACCTCTGAGGGGTTAACGGAAACTGCAGAGCAGTAGCTCTGCATATTGAAAAGTCTATAAATAGCTCAAAGTCCTGAACCACCTCCCGAAGCTGTGATACCATCCAGATTAACTTCAGTGGCTTTGTGCCGGGCTAGGATACAGCCGGAACGTATTCCAGCGGCATCCAGAGAACCCCTGCAATACCTTTCAGTCATGACCAAAGAGTCGAGGGAAATAGATGGAATGCTGACTGGTTAGGAATTGTGAGCCAGATCCCCTTGGAGTGAGTGGTGAAGGGGCTGTGCGCGCGTG
>NW_005327141.1:0-2304 GCF_000412655.1 Myotis brandtii | reverse complement strand
TTATTGTAACAACGATCCCTACTTAAAGATGGTGCTCGCAGGAGGGTGTCGGGGAAGGGCTTGGACTTTGCCACACTTACTGAGTCTACTTCCTGGGCTTGCCCCACGCAGCTCTGCGACCTTGGGCAGGGCGCTGAGCCTCTCTGAGCCTCAGTTTCTCACTCTGTCAAGCGATGTAAAAATAGTGCTTCCCTAATGGGCGACAGAGGCCCAGCCGGCATTGAGCTGGACACTATGCAAAGGTGAGGGGTGTCGTAGGTCCTCACCCACATAGAAACAGTGCTGACCAGGCCTCACTGGACTGCCCCGCCCATCCTTTCTGCACCACAAGGGCACAGCCTGCCCCCAGAGAGCACGCCCGAGGCCTCCACGTCTCTCCAGTCCAGGCAGTAGCTGCATTTCCTCTCCTCTCCGGGGCGGAGGAGATGCATGTGGGGCAAAGGCAGTACCCTTGTTGCTGCTGAGAAAGGAGAAAGCAAAATCAGGGACCAGGGCAGCTTCCCCGGATCTCCCCCAGGTCACCGGGCTGAGTGGGAATGGGCCACCTGCTGGCTCTTTAAGTACCACTCGCGTTTGAGCCAAATGCCCGGGCACGGATGTGAAGCGTGGGCACAGAGAGGCGGAGAAAGAGCTGCAAGGAACACGGGCCCTCTCTGCAGAGCTGCATGGGCGGCAGTGCCCACCGACGGGGGTCTCCTTCCAGGCCTGGAGTTTCAATTACAGTCATAATTTATCGCTGTTATGAGCCCTGGACTGGACTTGCCCCGGGCTCTGCACACACACGAAAGCAGCCAGGCCTGGTAGAAGTGCTGTTCAAACGGCACAAAGAAAACGGGGCTGGCGGTCAGAGCAGCAGGAGGAAGCGAACCTGCCCTCCGCTCCACTGAAGGGCCTGCTTCCGGCTCCATTGCCCACGCACACGCCTTCCTTCCAAAATCAAAGGAACAGAAAGGACTCGGTGCCTCGCGCGCTGGGCTCTGTGCACGAGGCACTGAGGGGAATGGACACTGTGAGGCCATTGTCCTCCTTAGAGGGAGGAGGGGGCAGGTGGGTTCCGCCCCAAGCATTCTGGGAATTCAGCAACATGGCCTGCTAGCAGGAGGAAGAGGAGGATGAGGGGAGGAGCCAGTTTGGCTCAGTGATAGAGCGTCGGCCCGCAGACTGAAGGGTCTCGGATTCGATTCCCGGTCAAGGGCATGTACCTCAATGGCAGGCTTGCTCCCTAGCTCTGGTCGGGGTGCGTGCAGGAGGCAAACCGTGGATGGTTCTCTCTCTGTCTCTCCCCTTCCGCTCTCTCTAAACATCAATGGGAAACTATCTTTGGATGAGTATTAAGAAAAGAACACAGGAAGTCACCCACGCAACACCTTGTATCATGAGCCGAAGAAGGACACGGAACAGACAGAGAAAAATCCAAGGTTAAGAGGGAGCCATACAAATGACACCTACGTGTCATTTTCAAAGGAGTGAGAGAGCTGCAGGGAGATTAAGGACAATGAGGGTTACAATGTGGTTATTGGAGCTGATTCCTCAAAGGTCCTGAGGATTGTAAGGAATGTCATTTCCGTAGAGCTGGAGGGGCTGGGATACGGGGTGGGGGAGCGGAAGTGGGTAGTAAAAGGAAGCTGAGGGTCCAGTAAATGTCCAAAGCTGTCAGGGGGACCAGATGCTGTCCCGGCGGGCACGAAGCATGGTCTGGAGAAGGGGAGAGGCTGCCCACGAGGAGTTTGTCCCTAGAGGACATTCACATTCTCAAAGACAGCGCAGGGGAATGGGAGTCCAGGTGGATACGTGGGGGTGCAGAGGACGGCGAAGGGGTGCTTGCACCTAGTAGCCACTGTCTTAGGAACAAGTACAGCGGGCGGTGGCTGTGGGGGTGGGAAAGGGTGAGAGAAGGCCCGAGGGGGCGTTTGGGGACGAGGAATTCCTGAGTGATGCTCTGGGGGATTGGCTCCAGGATCAGTGAGCGGAGAGTGAGGGGGAGGCGACTCCTCGGGTTGGAGAATGTTCACGGGACCCCATGCTGGGGTTTGGTCCAGCAAACCAGGCTGGAAGGCTGGAGGCTTCCAGGGGGGTGAGCTGTCTGGGACACGCAGGAGCCGGCTGACGTGCAGAGGGAGCCCCCAAACAGTAAGAGGTTGGAGGGAGGCTAAGGGGGTGATGGTGGAGGAGGCCGGGTCACACTTGCAGGGGAGGGTAGCTCCAAACTGAGGCCACAGAGCTAGAGCAGGGAGGTGATGACATGGGTCAGGCTAGAGTCCAGTGGCCGGTAAACTGCGGCTCGCGAGCCACATGTGGCTCTTT
>NW_005327140.1:0-2302 GCF_000412655.1 Myotis brandtii | reverse complement strand
AGTTTCCCTACTCCAACCCCTTGCTTCTCAGTGTGGTGTCAGGATCGGCAGCGTTGGCATTACCTGGAAACTCATTAGAAATGTAGGACCTCTGACCCCACCCCGACCCCCTGAATCAGAATCTGCACTCTTACAACAGGCAATTCTTTCATAGAAACTCTAGAACTTGATCACTATCCTCTTGGGTCTGATCCTATAGTCTGAAATTTTTAACAAGTCATTAATTATCCTTATTGGGAGTTGTATTATTACATAATTTTAACTATGAGACTCACAGGAGCAACCCTGTCTGTTAAGGCCCATGGGTGCACTGAAGGATTGCAGGGCTCTGCTTCGGAGATATGGTCGGCATAGATTGTCTCCTATCTGACAGGAACCTGGCCTGGGACTGCCCTTCCCCACCGGGACAGCCTGGAAACCACTATCAGGTGCTAATGATTTCTGAACCAGACGAAAACAACAGAGAGACGCGAACACAGATTTCTGGGCTGTCATCTCCTTCCTGGCCAGTATTCCCTGGAAGGCACTGTTTGTTTTCAAAGGGAACAGTTACGGAAGGTCTATATTCTTGTTTGCAGTTTCTTCAGGTCCTGAAAACAGAGTAGTATCCTGACCTGATTTTCCAGGCCAGGGTTACCCAATAGGTCAGTGGGATAATTCCAGAGTTTGATGTGCCGTGAAAAAGGATGGTCATTGGATCAAGAGGTCAGCTGGGGAGAAAAGTTGCCCTTTCAGGGTAACATAGATGACAGATGACATCATCATTGGCTGCGGCCATGCTCGCCTTTGGGACTCAAGTTTCATAAATTACCACAGATTTGTGTTTGTGCAGCACGGATTGTGTAGAGGCAAGAAGATATAATGCATTTGTAGGAATTGCTAGGACTAGGAAAGAATTTACCAAAAAACAATACTGCTGTTTAAGTGAGTGTAAAATCATATCTATCCACTCCATTTTAAAATGGACTGTTGTGATGTACCAAGGCACTGTTTTCCTTCCATACCTTTGTTGTTATTAGCATTAGTATTAGTAATTATTACATTAAATATAATTTGTTTCTTATTTATTTAAGATGAAAAATTTACATTTAATCTTGTCATTAAAAATTCTTTATAAACACATATTTTCTGTAAACATAACTTTCTGTCAAGGGCCAGATAATAAATATTTTAGGCTTTGCAGGCCATACAATCTGCAGTAATTGCTCAATTCTACTCTTGCATTATGAAAACAACCAAGGACAATATGTAAATGAAAGAATGTGGCTGTGTTCCAATAAAACGTTATTGACAAAACCAGAAAAATTTGAACAGCAGGCTGCACTCAGCCCATAGCTATAGTTCGCTGACCCCTGAACTATAGAATATTACATTATAGTATCTCATAGATTTGCCTTAATTTACTTAACCATTTTCTTATTGTTGGGCCTTTAGATTATTCCATAGCTTTTCTTATGCTAATAAAACAACTTAAACAAATGTCTCTGATTAAAACTTTGTCTGCATTTCCAAAATTGCCCTCAGAATGGATTCCTACCAGTAGATTTTCTAGGTCAAAAGCTATCAGTACTTTTAAAGCTCCCTATTCTTTTGCTGCTTGTGGGGAGTGTAAATTGGTGTGTCATTTCTTGAAAGCAGTGTGGTGATGCCTAATTGCTGCCTCCCCAAGATCTTACTAGTTTTAAGTATGGTTATTTGTAAAGGAAAGCACAGCTGCACGGATTGTGTATTTTCTAAAAAGTGTCTGAGTGTCAATGTTTTGCGTATGTGTAATGGATTATAGTTCGACTTTTTTTCAAGGTTATTGTCCATTTGCATTTCTTCTGCTTCTAAGTTTTATATGTTGGCCTTTTTTTTTCTTTTTCCTTTTCCCAGCTTGTCTTTTTTTCTCCAATTTTATTTACATTATATACATTTTAGAGGATAAAAATCTGAGAGCACTGGTTCTAGAATCAGACCAATGAGGTTCACACTCTGGTTCTGCCATTTGTTGGCCCTGTGACCTTCCTCAAGCTTCCTACGCCCCTGCTTTCATATTTCTATAACGGAGTCATTGAGAGTATCTGCATCGTGTTGTTGCTTTGAGAAAAGTGACTAAATCACTATATACATTCCTTGCCCACAGTAAATGTTCAATAAACATTACCTATGAAATGATAGTGTGAAGGCACAGTTCCTTCATCACTTAAACATTCATGGTCTATCTGGTGATCAAATTCATTTTTTAAATATATTTTTAATTGATTTCAGAGGGGAAGGGAGAGAGAGCGAGAGACAGAAATATCAATGATGAGAGAGAATC
>NW_005327139.1:0-2301 GCF_000412655.1 Myotis brandtii | reverse complement strand
TTTTTTTTTTTTTTTTCATAAAAATAAGATTTCTTATGCAAAATGGGTCACTTGAAAGCACCAAACAATTTCTCTAGAGCAACAGCCAGTGTTTCATGCAGGAGAGATGTTAGCAAACCACTGACATATGGATGTGATCTCTGTTACTTTGACCAGATTTGGTTTCTACAGAGTGCGTGAGAAGGGAAGATAAATTTTGTCCTAGTAATACTATAGCGACTCATAAATAAATGGTTACCCTTTGGTGCTTGCAGTTTTCATTAAAGTCGCCTGAGCTTTGTTATTGACACCATAGGTTGCCTATTCAGGGAAATGCAGTAAAATTTATCAGTGTGCTTTCTACACCTAATAAATCATCCAAACAGGGAACCATATGGCAGATAAGACCTTGAAAATGTGGCTTCAGCATGTGAGGAGTCAAGTTGCTGAAATCTTGAATGATTACAGCCTGCACATTTTCCCCGGGAATATCTTATAGTTATTTTACATGCCATTTTCTTGTTCACCCTATCACCTCTTTGTCTCTCTCTCTCTCCCCTTCTCTCTTGCTCTTTCCTCTTTTACCTCCCTCTAGCGCCATTCTTTTTTGGCGGTTCTCTCTCACTCTCTGTTTTCCTTTTGGGTGGGGGTCTAGCTGTGATTGCAGCTTTAAAATAAGCGTCCAGAGCAGATAAGACGTTTTTATAATGCCTCTCCGGTAGGAAGAAGAGGGGCAGGGAGGAGCAGAGACTGACGGGAAGGGATGATGTATGTGGCGGCTGTGTCCCTACTCTCCTCCAGCCCATTGTCATTAATCACGGCCATTAGTTTTTTTCAGAGCTGCCTTGTCTGCACCGTGCCTCAGAAAAGCCATTGTTTTTCCATGCCACAGACTAGGGGAAAAAAGGGAAGAAAGAAACCCTAGTACTTTTTTTCCCTCCTCCCTTATTCTGCCTCCCAGAATCTCCCTCCTCTCCTGTCTGTTCCCTACTCCTACCCCCAGACCAATGCAGCTGTCTTTTCTGGCTGTAGAAGTTGATGGTTGTTGTTGGTGGGGGACTCAACCCCAAACTCTCATGGCCTCTTCAGTACCTGTGTTTTATATATTTATCTGACAACATAGCACGAGGCACACAATGGGAATGTGTTTACTAAATAATAACTGTATTACTCATGATACACTATTTAATTTACGAGAAGGTTTTGTGGATACCAGTGTTGTTTCCCCCCTTCTTTTGGGGGAAATTATGCTCTAGATATTCTTGTTATAACCTGAGGATGCAGCAAGATAGGAGGAATATTCCTGTAGCGGAGTGTCTGTGTTGAGTGCCTGGAGGAAGAGAAGGCTGGCTGCTACTTGGGGAGGCGTAGTTTAGTGATTACTAAGCCTTGGTTATGACATGGGGACTCCATCACTGCTTAGCAAGCTCTTCAAGAACAGCCATGGATATGGACAGTTATGGCCATTGTCCTTTCCTTCTTCTCTGCACCTGAAGTCTTGGGCTTGAGGAGAGAGACACCACAGACTGCAATGGCTTTCTGGCTCTCAGTGACAAATCATAACTGAGTCATATACAGGATGTCTGACTGCTCAGTATATGATACCTTTAAAAATATGCATATAGCGTTTTGTAAAACATGCAGGCCAACCTCAAATAAAGAGCATACAAATGTTATTTTAAGTATAATTGTATGAAATTTGCCATGAACACAGCAAATTGTTGGTGCAAGGGGAAGCATAAGAATTAATGAGATATATGATAAATGTTTTTAGAAAGAAAAGAACCCCTTAATTACTTTCAGGTATAAACAAAGTTGTTCAAACTTTATTCTTAACTATTACACAGTAGAGTTCTTCAGGTACTTCTTTTAATGAAAATATGGCAGTGATGTGCTATTAATGCATTGGTTGAAAAATCATGGTATAAAAGAAAACATTTATGAGCAAGGGAATCAGGAGACCAGAGTTATGCTTCTTCTACTTAGGGGCTGTGTAACTTTAGTTAGATTACTTTACCTCTCTGAATGCCAGTTCCTTCTTCTGTCAAATGAGACGGTAGATTCTAGATCAGTATTTCTCAAAGTGTGTTGGATCATGGATGATATAGGAAACAATTCTAGGTAGTATATGGAATAGACCTTTTCATTTTTAATAATTGTACATGTTTATGATTGACTTCTATTTATTTTACATAATATTGGCTATCCATTTATGACTATTATAATGTTTACATTTTAGTTTTCTGAATTAGTAGGAAAAATGAGCCAACTAGAGGGAAAATATGACATATGTAATAGTACAACTGTTGCAGAGATATGGTG
>NW_005327138.1:0-2300 GCF_000412655.1 Myotis brandtii | reverse complement strand
GGCCTGGGGCTGAAACACAACTTAGGTCAAGATGTTATCTTTAGTTTGACCAAAACTCTTTTTTCTTGATCAACAGACCTGAGGCTTTATTCTTAAAACAGTTTGATGCTGACCAGGAACTGATGTCTTAAGAGAAGGGAGTGGACATGCAGCTTATCCAATGGTGGAGGGATCTGGTTGAAAGGAGGCAAGTGGGTCATGACTGGTCAAGGCTGGCCTGAATTAAGGAAAAAGTCATATTAAATAAATGAAACTCCTGTGTGGTTACACTATCATTTGCTGCAATCTACCTCTTTTCCAACCCAGATGCCCATCCCCTTCTCTCCTGACTCCAGCACTCAGCACTCAGCACTGTGCATAGTCACCAAAATCTTTGCCTGGCTCTTCCCTAAAGACACCAATCTACATTCATATAATCTTTGTGGCTTAGGCCCTAACAGAATAGTGCCTGGCACCTAGCAGATCCTCAATCATGTCTGCTAAATGAAGGATTTTCTTATACAACCTCTTCATACATTTGCAAGAACATACGGCTGCCCAGGTGGTATGATTGGCAGGCAACCAAATGGAGTACAGAAGCGATTCAAACCCACCTCCCCACAGCATGATATAATGCCAGAAATCTCCACTGGCAAAATAGAAGTAACTTCTGAGCTAAAGCCTTATGTATCCAGAAGGACTGTGTTAAAAAATCAAGCATGTCCTCTAAGAATCAGTACATCAGATCAATGTATTTGATCAATTAGCAAGGTTCTGAGTGGGATATGGGACAGGTAAGTTGTGATAACCTAATTGGCTATCAGTGGCATAAAACATTGCTCCATGGATGGACAGGGTTTAAAGGAAAATCACAGAAATAAAACTCAGGACATTTAGGCTTTGTTTCTAAAATTAGATATATCATGAGAGAGAGAGAAACAGATAATTCGTGTTTGAGTCAGAAATAGGAGAGGCTGTACTTCCTGGCTCAGGCATAGCCTCTATGCTCTGCTTCAACTTATAGGAATAATTCTCATTCTAGACATGAATCTAATAAAACCATGTGTCTGAATTTCCTGGAATTTTCCTAACTCTGAATATGGACTTGTTCCCAAAAACTTCCACATTCCATCTGCCCTTGTGAGTGGGCAGCTTCCATGATGTCAGCAGAGGGAAGCAGAAAGCTGCTTGATGCCTGCTCAGCTCTGCCAGATTGTATCTCCACCCTTTCATCTGAGTCAAAATAGGATGAAATGAAAGCTAATAAAATAATTAAGTTGGCCAGACAGTGTTCTAAATCCTATTTCTAAGAATGCTCTATACCAGGTTGAAGCATCTCAGGAACTACCAGATGTCACTGCTAATTAGAGTTGTTGCAAGTTCATTAGGCTTTCTCCCTCCCTCCTTCTGCTCCTTCCTCCTTCTCCTCCTCTTTTTCTATTCCCTTTCCTTCCTTCCCTTCCTTTCTTCTCTTCTCCCTTCCTTCCCTTCTGTTTCTCCTTCCCTGTCTTCCTTCTTTTATTCCTTTCTTTCTTCATCTTCTTCCATTCTTTATTCATCAAAAAAAATACTTGTTGAGGGCTTACCACAAGTCAGATGCTGCACAGAAGAATGAGACAAAGATAACTGTACAAAATCCCTTTACTACACACATACACTCCTATTTTGGGACGCAGCAGCTTCTCAGATGGAGCTCGATGGTAGCTTTTGTCACATTACAGTTAATGGCACAGCATTCCTATTGTTAAGTGGCATGCTAAAGGCCAAGACAGGATGGGACAGTGAAGGTGACTGACAGGAGATCTGCGTTTCACTCCTGGCTCTGCCTTTGACTTTATGAATGACCTTGACCAGGGAGGGATAAGATCCTCACCTGAAGAAAAGCAGGGTGGGCCTAGATGCCTGCTCAGTTCTCTCAGTCTCGACTGCTGGTAAGATCTGAAAGGTCCTCTCAATGTGTGTAAAATATTCAAGTAAAATATTGAACTTGGTTTTCTGGGTCAGCCTTTGCAGGATCAATGCCAGTGAGATTTGAGGAAATGGAGTAGAAAACAGAAATTTTCTGTAGTAGGGCAGCGCCACCTGCTGTATCATAGTGGTCTTGCAGGTGATAAATATAAATCTTGACAAATCATCAGTCTGGAGCTTCACTGAAGCTGAGCCTTTAAACATTGGCATGACCATCATTCTGTGGAAAGACTTCTCCACAGGTTGATTTTTAGCCATGTTTTCGGTTTACTTTTGCATCAATCTGTTCATCCAGGCTATCCATCTTTCTTTATAAATCACCCTCAGAAATATATATATATATATATATATAT
>NW_005327137.1:0-2300 GCF_000412655.1 Myotis brandtii | reverse complement strand
TCTTCAATTGGCTCATTAGACCATAACATATTTAACTAGCTCTTAAAAATAGATGATTTTGTTGTCTTTCATTTTTTCTTTGTTATCAACAAGCCTACCAGGAATGAATTACTGAAAGAGAGACCCCGCCAGAGGCCTCTGCCTCTACTAGCACACTTCTGATTTTGTTGCCTTAGAAGTTAAATCCACAATGGGAGGTTGAATCAGTTTCTTTCCCACAGTTCCCAGTCCCCTCTGGACGGCAGCACCCAGGAGCGTGGGAGGAGGAGAGGAGAGGGACTGTTTTGTGCACCAGGCCCCTGTGGGGTTTATGCTGGAGACATTTTTAACGTCAAGCTCACAAGCCAACAAATCGTGTCAGCTGTGGAAATGTTAGGCTTAGGGGGCTTGCCATATCTGAATCGCTTCCAAAACTCTTTTTTCAGGACCTGGATTAGTTAAAATATGTGAGAGATTCAAGTGGTCCCTTAGATTCATAAAGAAACAACCACTTCAAAGCCTCATTGTCTAAGTTGTTTTTTCCTGCTCTGAGATCAGGCCCGGAGGCCAGGCCTTCGATAGGCATCTTTTGCTGCTTTCTATGTCTACTTTCTTTTTAGATTAGAAAAGTGAGGTTGTACATCAGTTATAGAGAGAACATCGGATTCAAACCACACGGTGTTGCTCTTGTGGGCACAGGGATGCTCACATTGACCATTTAAGGTCAATGTTATTTTCATGACCTCTGAAGAGGAGGCTATCACAAGGAAAATATGCAATGATTTCCACTTTGCAAGAACCTAACTGACCACAAGTCTGGTACATTTCAGTTCTTAAACTACGTGGACTTATCTATTTCATCTCACTTCAAACAGCATGGAATGTAGTTTTCTTTCAGATTAGTCTCTGCGATCTGTGTGAAAACCAGTCAAAGTTCCTAACTGGAGGAACTGCTTTCAAAAAAGAAATAACTGTTTTAAAGAGCCGTGGCTTCCCGCCTATAGGGGTTGCAGCATTTCTTTTACATATATTCATATCTGTTGTTATGCCTTAGCCTGTTCTATCCTTTCTTCAGCCTCACTGCATTTCACCCGTGGCAACAAGCAGCAATTCTCATATAAACAGCTTCCTGCCTTTTCCATAGAGATAAAAATAAAAGAGTAAAAATGGCCAGTTCTCCTGTAAGGCCTCCTATATAAATAGGGTTATTTTTAAGGCTCCCGGAGAACCTTCTGTGAGTAGCAGTAGCTCGTGAGGAGCTGGTGCCGAATCATCCACTCCCTGGTTAATGGTGTTGCTGTGCATTTTATACAGGTTTTCTCACGGATGTGACATGCAAGGCCCACAGGAAGGGTAATGAGCTGGATCCAAGAGTCAGCCATTGCTTCCTCTGCCAGTGATTCACTTCATGACGGAATAATTCACTCATTTCTCCATCTGATCAAGTGATTTGACATGAAGAAGTGGCCAAGTTTTCTTATCTTCTCAGGAACCAGAAGCTGTAAAGACAAGGCCATGGCCAAGTTTCTCCATGAGTCCTTCTGGCGGAACACTTATGCGGGCTCAGCTGTTGAAAGATGATCCAAAGAGAAAGTGCATAATTGTGTAGAGTGGATGGGACACAAGGAAACCTGTTAGAACAACAATGTGTTAGAAATGTTCTTCATTTGGTCGTGAATGTCCCTTACCTTCAGACCCCATGTCAGAAGTTTCGAAGGGTAGAAAGATTGTCTGCTGATGTCTAAGACAGAACTATTTTTAAAAAAATCTATTTCCCTGGGGATTAAATGTCTAAAAGGATTCACAACTCGGGACACACACAGAGCTCAGTCAACCGGCTCTTCTACCACCTTGTTTTTACAAATCTGTGTTAGATGCCTTCTCTCACAGAGTGGCTTGCTAATTACTGTAGTATTTTATGGCAACTTCATCTAAAAATTATTTGTATTTGTTCTGTTTCACAATCCTTAGGTGATATTAAACAGCTCAAGTCATGGGATGTCTTCTTCTTATAATTCTATCCCATATTTTCCAATGGTGACTTGCACATGAGTTAGTCTAATTAAAATTCATGTTTTTGAGTTTTGAAGGATGATAAGGATGAAGACCGAAAAGTGTAACTCCTTGTCCTGCTTCTTGCCACCACGGGATCATCTGAATAAAAGATCTCTTCACCTCCCATTTGAGTGCTGAGTGAACTGAGCTCTTACCCAAACAGGAAAGGAAGTAACTTCTGTGTGCACTGCAGGTCTTCACGTCTACACGCCGAGAGGGTTGCATAAAAAGAGCATGGGCTGAGCCTGGCAGTGAAGCTATTTTTT
>NW_005327136.1:0-2298 GCF_000412655.1 Myotis brandtii | reverse complement strand
GTGCAGCATTTTCTCCACATCTCAGGAGGATGGACATAGATTGATAGAGTTGTTGATGTTCCTGTAGTTGAAGAAGACAATGACCATAAAGGGCTTTGGAAGAAAAACTGCATATTTGTCAAGACATTACCATTATTCTCTACAGAATAAAACACCATCACGTTTGGTGAAGACACCAATGGCGAAGGGAGTGAAGAGAGTAAGAGGGTGAGTAATACTGTCTCCTCTGGAGGCCCCCACACACGTGGCATTTTCAAGCAGTCTGCACATGCTATGCTTTGGTCATGGCTTTCTGGGTTTCTCCCCCTTGCTTCCAGATTTCCTAGTCTCATTTTTCCACTACCCTCTTTTTAAATGCCTATTTAAGTAGGACATACCTCACCCCTGCTGCTTCTCTGTTAGAAATAGAAATCACACATCCACAGCCAAAGGGAACAAAACCCAAACTCTAGCGTCTTAGAAGAGTCCCCATTTGCCATTTTCTTCAACAACTGTGTTAATCCTTGAAGGACAGCTGCTTCTGGGTTATTTCAAAGGTTGTAATATGAGCTCAGTAGATCTTATGTTTTTTATTAGCATTGGCTACTAAAAAGAGACTTTAATATTACATTGAAAAGCACTTGGCCACAGAACTCAGCAAATATTATAACAACCAAAGCATTAGAATAGCTAAGTTGGAAACAATAAAACTTAAAAAGCTATACCCTCAAAATGTAATCTGGATTTCCCCCAATACAAGAACTTTACAAACAATCATGCCTGCTCCCCAATCTTCCACACTTTTTAACACCTTCTTTCTGAGTCAGCGTGTCAGGGCTACACGGGGGTCTTGGTCAATCTTCCACATTGACCTCTTTGCCAAGAGCTTCCAGACTAAGTGTCATTGTCTTCACATCTGGGTTCCCTGATGCCAGGCAGAGGCCAGATTCTCCTTCTACCAGAGGCAGCTGGCCAACAGCAGATGTAAAGTGTGGAGAGATGCTGAGCGGGTGATGCATTTATAATGGTATGTTCGATGGCTCACTAAGCCCTGAGCTGGCAGCAGCATCACACAGGCTAGCCTCATTATAGTTACCTCCTCCAGCTCTGCACGCTAGAACAAGAAGAAGGGGGACTTCTTGCCTGAGGATTCCTGGCTGGCTTCACCCTTGAATCACAACAGGTGGTCATAAGCAACGTCTCATGTTTGGGAGGAAACATCATTGACCCAGAATCACCTACTCTTGGAGACACCAGGCCCTCGGCCCCTGCAAGAATCTACCAGTGGCCCTACTTCAAACACCGGGAACTAAGGCACAGCACGATAAAACCAAGGGGAAAAACAAGTCTCAAAGAGATAAATGTATGGTGAATCGTTAGGGACTTTTTTTTTTCTGACAGAGTCACAGATGAATGGAATAGGGCTATAGATGAAGCTGAAGTGGGCCTTGAGAGGACCATGTAACTTCCATTTTACTACCTATAGAACACCCAGTATTTTCCCTTTTCAAGTCCTTATGAAACTTGTACTAGTGGGAAACATAGTAGAAAGCAGAGTAGATGACTTTAATTTCCTGAGTACTCCCTTTAAATAGACGATCTCATTTCATACCTGCAATAAACCTGTATTAAAGACACTGTTATCCTCAGTCTACAGAGTGGAAGGTGATAAGGTCACATTAAAGAGGTCTAGCAACTTGCCCAAGAAAATCAGCCATAATGGTGGAGCCAGGATTCAAAACCTGGCCCATATTTTTAAATATAATACTCTAAATCCCATGTATAGACATACACATGCATGCACACCTAAATGTATACATACCCACATCTATACTTTTATTCTTTTATGTATACGTGTATTTGAACTTGAACACATCCACATCGAGACATCTGTCTCGATGGCAAGTGAGGGCTGAATCTCAGGGGTTACTCAAGTCTACTGAGGCAGAATAACCTTTAAGGAAACAGCCGGTTTTATTCCTCACTCATTGCCACTGTAGTCACCTACTCTGAAACAAGTCTGGGCAAAAGAAGGAGGCAAGCAATGCTGGGGCCAAGGAGAAGCTGTGTTGCATGACAACAAGAGAAATATTTAACAAATGCAGGAACAAAGTAGCCCCAGAAACAGCAAGCAAGGGGTTGATGAGCAGTTCAAACTCACATGCTATCACCATGGATACAGCCCCAGTGTAAACAGCCCAGACCACTGCTCAGTGGTGCAAATCAAGGTCATGGTGACTGGGCTATACTAGAACTGGCAAGATGGGGGTTAATAACAAGGGATTAGAAACAAGCGGCAAGCGCGTGTGCATGTGCGTG
>NW_005327135.1:0-2298 GCF_000412655.1 Myotis brandtii | reverse complement strand
TATTTGTTGGCACCCCAGTTCTACTGAGGGAACAATAAGCCTTTTGAAAGCTGTCATGTGCCGTGGACACCAAGTGGCGGACAGACAGGTGTACGGCCATCCCGTCCTTGCCCGAAAAGGATTCTGCTTCCTGGCTACAGAAACAGGCCAGGAAAGAAACCGCAGAAGCATGAGTTTCAAGACCCTTTTCCAGAGCCAACATTGGGTCACGATGGGAAAGAATGTTTTCTGTTGTTGTTGTTGTTTTAATAGACTTTATGTTTGGAGCAGCTTTAGGTTCTGAGAGGAAGGCACAGAGAGTCCCCATATACCCTGTGTTACCCTCCCCACACACACATATGCATAGCCTCCTCTACTATCAACATGGCAACATAATGGAGCATTGGTCACCCTGATGAATTTGCATGGACATGTCATTATCACCCAAAGTCTACAGTTTATATTAGGGTTCACTCCTGAGGTTGTAAATTCTACGAGTTTGAACAAATGTATAAAGACATAGCCACCATTATAGTATCAAACAGAGTAGTTTCACTATCCTAAAACAGAGTTCCTGTGCTGCACCTGTTCATTCCCACTTCCCCTACCACGGGCAACCACGGGCAGTCTTACTGTCTCCATAGCTTTGCCTTTCCACAGTGTCATATAGCTGGAATCCTAGCGCATACATCCTTTCCAGTTTGCCTTCTTTGACCTAGTAAGTGCATTAAGTTTCCTCTATCTCTTTTCATGGCTAGATGGCTCATTACTTTGCAGTACTAAATAATATTCCACTATGCGAATCTACCACAGCTTAACTATCTATTTACCTACTGAAGGACATCTTGGTTTCTTCCAACTTTTGTGCTTAGGAGTCAAATTGCTGTGGGATGTTGGCTGTTGATAGAGCCCTGGGCTGGGAATTGGCCTCAGGCACATCAGTAACTGGCTCTGGGATTTAGACAAATCACCCAACACCCTGACCCCTGGTGTCCTCAATCTGTTTTCCCAAATGCCTTTGGTTTCTGCTCTCCACTGTGTCTGTGTTCTAGAATGACAAGGCTTCCCAAAGGGGGAAAGCACAACTCAGGATCCTGTGAAAACTGGCAGGTAGACCAGGAAACAAACTGGCAGGAAGCAGAAAGAAGTGGGATGTACCAGGAGTGGCTGCTGTGACAAACAGCACCATGTCCACCTCCAGACCAGCTGGAGAGTGAGCAGGAGATGAGCAAAGAAAGCAAGTAAAGAGTGGGGATTGGAAAGAGCCTCAGAAAGCAGAGGTGCTGGCCATCTCCTCCTGGGAGAGCCCAACAGACACCAACCAAGGACAGGTCAGCGACTAATGAGGGCAGATACTGGGATGCAAGGCTTCCAAAGATGATATGCATCTGTCTGTTAACATGGAAAAATACTGATGACATCATTTACATGGAAAAGGGAAGTTTCATGACAGATACTCCATAATGATCTATGAATGTACTGTGAACATATGTATGTATAGAATAACAGGGTTTTCCCCTCCACCATGGGAGCCCTTATGGGAATTGTGTGCAAAACAGTGTCCACCAGGAACTCCTTTCTCTTCCTTTTCTCCTTCCCACCAGTCCTTTTGTCCTTCCTCTCTCCCTCCCTGCTTTCCTCTCACAAGTATATGTTGAGTGTACTGTGCCCCGTGTCCTGGGCAACCCTGTGACAGGAGCAGGACTGATAAAGCCCCCGCCCTGTTGGGAGCTTCTTGGGACCCCTTCTCCCTGGAAGCATGTGACCCTCCAGCATCCCACTCACTGTGCTTTCAGGGTTTCCCTTCTAGGACATAAGCCCATGGGAGCAGCTCCCAGCTGCTGGAGAGGGGGGACTCCTCTGGGAGTGCAGCCCCCTGCTCCTCAGCCCCTCGGAAAGGGGCGTGGCCTGTACCACAGGCAAGATTGCAAAGACCAGAGGCAGAAACAGTGGCGCTCATGAGAGAACCCGGTGTGGGGACCGAGAGCAAACACAGAGGCATTTCATAAGCTTTGGTCCATTTTCATTCACCAATGTATTCTTTTCAGCTTGCAGTAAAAACAGATTTATAACTATGGAAATACTTTTATTATTAAAACTGCCGTAAGAAACATAATTTTTTGTCAGTCTTCAACTCTCTAGCCCCTAACCACTTTATTGTTTGTATTGCAACATTTATTTCTACCAATCTTTTTTATTATTGTGAAATATAGCACACGGGGAAAACTGTGCAAAAAGAAAAGGTGGCCCTGGCTGGTGTGGCTCAGTTGGTTGTGCACCAAAGGTCATGGGTTTGATTACCAGTCAGGGCACATGCCC
>NW_005327133.1:0-2296 GCF_000412655.1 Myotis brandtii | reverse complement strand
TTGTTAGTATTAGGTCAGTACACATATATGATGGCACTTTTCCCAATTAAACAAAGAAAATATTTCAATCAACGCATATCACCTTCCAGCCACTGCTGGAGCACATTTTTCTATTCTTCTTTATAGTAAAACTCTTCAAGAGTATTACTTTCTCACCCCTTAATATTCATCCCTAAACATTAAGGTGCCCTGAGAGTCCAGGTCTTAAACCTTTTCTATTCCAGCTACATTTCCTAACTAGGTGATTTCTTCAGCCTCTTAGCTTTAATTATCGTCTATACTCTTAGCATTCCCAAATGTGACTTTTCAGCTCATATTTCTTTCCTAGGCTCCTACATGACATTTCCACATGGATGTGTACTAGAAATCTAAAGTTAGCATGGCCAAATTATGAGCTCCTCATTTTGTGCTATCCACCCTCCCCAAATGTATTCTTCTTTCTTCATGTTAAGAAACACATGTCTAACTTTCTATTTGTTTAACAAAAGATCTTGGAACAATTTTCACATCCAGTTTGTCTCTGGATGACTTTGAGAAAAAGAGTAATAAATTCTGTTGGATTCAGTTTTAAAATATATCCCAAATTTGACCCCTGCTCACCTCCCTCATTATTCCTCATTGAACCATTGCCTCTTGTCTGGATTAATGAGAAAGCCTTCTGGCTGGCCTACCTGATTTCATCTTTAATACCCTAGAACTAATTCTCAACAAGCTGCCTGATTGATCCTTTTGCAATAAATTGCAAAGATGTCATTCCCTTGCTCAGAACCCACCAATGGGTTTACATCTTTTTTAGACTAAAAGCTGAAACCTTAACAGTAAACTGTAGTCTGACAAAATTCTGTCTTCATGACTTATTACTTCACCTTCTTCAAGTCATTTGTTCCAATACTATCTTCTCAAAGAGGCCTTCCCTGACCACCCTATTTAGGATTGTAATGTCTCCTACATCAAAAGATAATATGAACAGAAAAATTCCAGCTTTCTTATCCTCCTTTCTTTATAATCATTACCTTCTGACATCCGAGGTTTTACTTATAATTGTAACGTAAGCTCCATGAAGATAGGGAATTTGTTCTACTTGGTGCACTGCTGTATCCCCAGTGTCATTACCTGTCTGGCATGAAAACTGTCTGTCTTCCCCCTCCTCTCCTAACTAAACTTTACGTATCTCAAAAGGATACTATTCTTTATACTCCCTCTGATCTACCATACTTATAATCCTTTGCCATATTCACTTTCTTTTTTCACATCTATTCATCCTGTTCAGCTTTTACTTCATTCTCTATCCAGCCTTAACTCTATAATCCATCTACTCTAAACCTTCCTAAGGTCCCAAATCAGAGGGAATTTGAGTTAATCAAAAGAGAGATTATCCTGGATAGCCTGACCAAATCAGTTGTGTCTGTTAAAAGAAGCTTCAGGTATTTCTTGAGAATCATGAATGATTCCATGATAAAATGGAAGAGAATAAATGTTAGAAAAATTAAACATGTTCTGATTTGATATCATTTTACATCGATTCTACACTCTCTGGGGCTTGCCAGGGCATTTTAAGGTATTTGCAAGTACAGCAAAGGTGCTTAATACAAAGTCTTTAGAAATGCAAACGGTATATCCCCCTGTCCCCACACCACACTTTCTATAAAGCAAAGGTTTTCAGGCAGAATAATCTGCCTCATTCATTCCACAAAACCAGCAAAGTGATACAAGATTCTTGAAGCTTTTATCTCTAGTATGTATACGAACAACAAAAAGCAAACAATTGTCATTCCCAGAACACATCAAAAGCTATTTGTATCAAAGTTTTCAGAAATTAGTTGCTGTTGATGAAGTACTAATTAGTTTTCATGAGACCAGCATCAACAGTAGGAATTATTAAACTGTGAAAGAAAATGGGACAAATGAGTTGATTCAATATCAAGATAGAGCAAAATGTGAAGAAAAAAAATAAATTCAAAGTGGACAAATCCTTGAAGTGATGTACTTTCATTATTCAAGCTATCATTTCATCTTTTGTTTTGCTTATTTCACACTTTGATTGCTCTTTGAATTATATAATAAAAATAATAAAAATTAAAAATAACATGCATATGTTCTTTTTTCTTTTAATTTTCCTACACAGAAGGCAATTTACACCAATATAAAGTAGTGATTAGAAATTAGCTTTGGAGTAGAATTAGGCAGAAATAGATAAAAGAATATGATTTTGTGCTAGTTTGAGGAAAGAACTAGGGAATATTTAAATGATTTCTGACCAATTCGATCTATCTGCCTGCCTGCCTATCTATCTATC
>NW_005327132.1:0-2294 GCF_000412655.1 Myotis brandtii | reverse complement strand
TCTGAACTAGCTATTTAATGGTGATGTTTCCTTTCTTTGGTTAGCTCTATCATTAGTTGTATTACACATACGTATGTCATTTTAATTTTTGTAATGGCAAATTTTACATTCTTAGATACACATAAAATTTCTTGAATATATAAAATAAAAATTTAACAATCATCAAAACAAATGGATAGCCTTCATTTACCTTCACTACACTTGTGTTCTATTTAGTCTTCAGTGCCAACAAAGATAATTCACATCCTAAGAGAAAAGACACATCAGAAACCAGAAATCATGACAACCCTTTCTGCCCAACTGCTAAGCATGTTTCTGAGCTAAATATACCCATGCTCTACGGTGGTGAGGGAGATGGCACACGGAGCCCAGGAGCCACAGTCATGGCAACAATTGTTAAATGTTGAAGACTTTGCTGGAGACCACGAGGTGGACCGGCGCTGGGTGCTTCTGGAGCTGTCATGGATAGAATGGGAGGACCACTTAAGGCACTGCTGCTTCAGAGGTGGGGCCTCATCATTTTGTAAACGAAAGGGCAGCCATTTTTTCCCAACCTCCAGGTGGCTCTCTTCAAGCTGTCTCAGCTCAGGAGCTTGAATCCAATTCCAAGTATTTTTCATTGGTGTCACAAACCACTAGAAGGACAACAGGACTCGCACCCAGGAACTAATGCTAAAAAACAGCATCCCCAAAGTATCTACTGTCCTGGAAATACCACTTTGAAACCAGATTTTTAAAGACATAGAATTTTGGAAGGGACCCACAATCCTTTTCTGCAGCACCAGAAAAACAGCTTCTCCATAATCCTCTAATAAAGACAGGACTCATGGATTAATCTCCCTTAGGCAGGTGTCATTATTGGTATGTCAACTCCATAAGCAACCCAACTGTAATAAATAAACTGAAATAATGGCAATCATAATATTATAGTAACCACCCACTATTGCATTATCAATGTATTTCTTTCATACGATACTTTATAAAGTGCTTTCTTATATACAAGGTCTCTGCCTTCCCATTTCTACCAGGATTTCTCACCAACTGATAAGTGAGCACTCTAAATAATTCTGAGGAATGCCCAATGGGATTATTTTGAAGGACCTAATTATAGTTACTGAGGAAGAGGCTCATTGTAATTAAGATTAAATTAGGATAAAATTGTTTTCAGATTGATAATTGTACCTTGGGCTTTAAGATAACCAAACTTAATGCCTGTAACCTCACCCATGCTCATACATCTGCTGCAGTGTTTTAGTGTATCTTAGAGACCAATCATAGTTTTGTGTGTTTTTTCCCACAATGGCACACAATTATAGTTATCTAAAATAGCTTATGTATTTGTAAATGACAGCACTGGCAAGAACTTCAAGCTTCTATTGAGAAAATTAACCTATATGCCATCATTGAAAATGCTACTTCCTCCCTCTGGGAAGTGGCTTATAAACTGCTTTATCACCTTATCGCCTTCTTTCATTGCAATCCAAACAAGATTGCCACAGCTCACCAATATATGTAACCCCCTGTTCTTCCCAGGCACAACACTAGATTGCATTTTTTAGCCTCTATTTTCCACCATAGGGGGGTACCTAGGACTGAGATCTTGACAACAGAACATGTGTAGCAATGATGGGCAGCCCTGAGCCACTAGAACCTTCCATTTGTGATCCCTGCTCTCTTTCCCTAGCTGAATAGAAAGGATCCTGAGGACCTAAAGTAAGTGATGGAGCCTTTAGATGGAAGGACCTGGGTCCCTGAAAGACTCTGTAGAACAGAGTCTACTCCACTGACCCTGCCATTACACGATGAAATCAATCATCGTTGTGGTAAGACACTGAGGTTTGGGGGTTTATCTGTTACAGCAACTAACACTATCAAATATAGTCATTTTCTCACTCCCTTCTGTCTCTCCATTTTCATATCACATTTTCTTCTTTTCTTTGATTCATTCTGTAAAGAATTACTGTGTGTCCATCGTATGTGCTAGGAACAGAGTCCATTGCATAGTAACTATGTTCAAAGTAGCCCAACTGAACAATCAACCACCTTATAATTTGACAAGAACAATTATTTAGGTCTACTACTTTAGGAGAGGTGTCAGAAACTATAGTTTAGCTGTTTTGGTAAATTATATTTTATGGAAACATAGCCATGGCATTCATTTACCTGCAAGAAGGCAAGAATGATCAAGAAGGCCTGCAGCGTCCATGTTATATTGTCTGTGTTGAGTAGTAATGACAGAGACTGATGTACAAAACCTAAAATATTTTCTGGTCATTTACAGAAAAAGTTTACTG
>NW_005327131.1:0-2293 GCF_000412655.1 Myotis brandtii | reverse complement strand
GGGAATCAAACCAGTGACCTCTTGTTTCATGGGTCAATTCTCTACCATTGAGCCACACCAGCGGGGCAGGAGCTTAAGGTATTTATTCTCTGACTCTTTACAAAAAGTTTGCTGATCCCTGCTGTGGAGGTCCTGGGTCCCAGAGAGGAAGGATACTTCCAGGGGACATAATGTTATAACTGCCATCAGGTTTCTTTGGATACTTTGTGCTTGTAGGTCAGGCAAGCTAGCAGTCCAGTGAAAGAGCTAGATGTACCAACAGGGAATCTAGAATGGGTGATGAAGGAGGGAGATGATAATATCAGTTACATCCACAGGACCAACAGCAGCAGTACTAATCCTCCTTGTATAAACTTTTCTTGAAATTGTGACCAACCAGAATCCTAGACAAATACTGTCTGGATGGACCAAAGTTCATGTGGATATGTGAGGTCCAAGGTTGGAATGTGGTGGATGCTATTAATGTATCATTTACCAGGCCAATGTTCCTAACTCACTGTGGCTGCTAATGGCTCAGAGCTGCCCATTTCTCCTGAGCATTGCCCTTGGTTACACAGGAGGAGCAGCCTACCTAGGAAGCAGCCTTTTGGTAGTGACTGATGACATGAGGGAACAAAAGGCCATTCTTCTTGCTACAAAGTTCTCCAGAGCTCCCTGTGGCGTGGGACTGAGACTAGTCTCTAGCCAACGCAGAGCTCACATTTTTGCTTTGTTTTATTTTGTTTCCTCTTGGCCTATACTATTTAATTCCTATCACTCTCTTGAGAGGACTCTCTTAATAAATCAATTTCACACCAATTCTTGTTTTAGGTTCTGCTTCCAGGAGACCTGAATTAAGGCAAAGTACTATATGATCTTATCATCGCATACCTCGCTAACCTCATTTCCTGCTACTTTTCCTCTTACATATTTGATTCCAGTCGTGCTGGCTTCCTTGCTTTTTCTTGATATGCTAAGCTGATGTCATTTTCTGGGTCTTTTATACTTAAGTTTTTCTACACCTGAAACTCTGTTCTCTCAATAGCAGCTAGGCTCACCCCCTCCCTCACTTCATGCACATTTCTAATCACATGTCACCTATTTAGAGAAGCCTTCTCTGAATATGATTCTACCTAATGTACCCTGCCCTTCTATCTCCTTGTCCTTCATTATTTTTCATAGAGCCTATAACTACCTGACATTGTACCGTACTTTTTTTTTTGCCTGTGTATTATCCACCTCCCAGACATGAATATAAACATCAGAATGATAGGGAATTTTCTATTCCATTTGCTGCAATATCCCCAGCACTTAAAACGCTATCTGGCAATCGTAGGAATTAAATGAAGAAGATTACTTCATGGCAGTCACTCTACTTATTTATAAGTTGTGAATCTTGAATTCAAATCCAGATTTGTCTGGCTCCAAAATCCCTGCTTTTAGCTTTGATCCCTGTCACTGCACATCCATTTTTCCCCAGCTCTTCTATTTGCCAACTCACTTAATCTAATTCACTTGACATCAGAATTCCAGTGAGGCTAAATTTCCTGACATCCCCACATATTTTTTAAGGTAATGCCATCTGTTAAAACAAATAAAATGAAACATTTCAGTGGTTTAACACAAAGTTCATTTTGCTCATATAAATCCCAGTGGGGGTAGTGTTTGAGGAGGATAGGTTGGTGTTTTGTTCTATGCTGTCATTCAGGGCCCTAAGCTGATGGAGGTATGCCATCATTACAGCATAGCTTCCAAGGTTGTCCTGAGGGTCAATGAGTCAGCACAATTAGGGGACAAGGATGTATTTAGAATTCCTGAGACCAAATTCCATTTTTAAGGGGGAGTTCTCACACTAACAACAAGCTGTTCTTCGACAGGAGCAAGAATGCAACTCAATTCAACACACTTTTGACACTATCTACCTGGGGACAGTCAGATTCAACAGGTTAAGGGGTCAGGCCTATAAGACTGTCCCCCAACCCCAATACTTCAGATGTCAATCACAAACCATGGTTGTTCAGAACCTGTGCTTCTCACGCACTGGCTATATTGAAGTTCCAAAGAGCCATGCCCTGGAGTTCAGACATCATCAGCAAGACCAGGTTATTACTTGTGCTTCTGACTGACTGGCTGTAGATCAGAGGACTCCATGATCCCCATTTTGGGTTGGATTCATTTGCTAGAGCAGTTCACAGAAATCAGGAAACCCATTTACTCACTAGATCACTGGATTATTTTCAAAAGATCTAACTCAGGAACAGCCAGAGAGAAGAGATGTATAAAGCAAGGTATGGGGAAAGGGCATGGCTTCCAT
>NW_005327130.1:0-2292 GCF_000412655.1 Myotis brandtii | reverse complement strand
ATTAACTCCTAAATATTTTTACAAGAATGTATTACTTTTGAAATTATAATTTTAGATATAAAATAAAAAACATTTAGAGAGAGGAGAGTGAAGGAGCAAGCAGGCATGTGTTTCCACCCCCATTTACACTTATCTGCTTGATTTTCTTACCTCAGCATCTTGGGATTTGGCAATGTCCACTAAAGTCTTTGCTGCAGGATGGACAACGTCAAGGAGTTTCAGAATTGTGGCCCCATCATTAGAAATTGTGGCTTTTCCTTCAAAGGAACACACAAAGTGAAAATTCAAAGACCCTTTCTTAAAAGGTCTTCTAGTTGGACTTGGAGCCCATGCACCCTTTATTAGGATGGGGCAGAGGGCACCATGGTGCAAATAAGCTCATCTTTTTATAGAGAGTTCTGTGCACAAAAGGCCACCTAAAGTCACTAGTCTGCTAAACTTTCCTACACGGCAATTTTCCAAAGACTCTGAGCACCTACTTTTCTTTGAGCAGCATTTGGCACACCTCAAATGGATGTACAAAATATTTTTTAAATGACAATGAGTAATCATTTAGATATTCTTAACCAAGTTAATACCCTGGTATCTCACATGTCAATTAATACACTAAAACATAAAAGGGAACTTGTCCTTTGTCTTGGCACCATGATACAATGGGAGGGATCACATGTTTCTAGGTTGTATCTCTCTACAAGGCAACAGTCTTCTGAGCCCAGCTTCTCCCATATATCCCCCCAGGGCTCAGCATTCAGGACTATGTATGAAGTGGAGCCACTTCATAGTGAGCAATCCCTCAGAGATCTGAAGCAGTAAGTTTTCTGATGCCAACCTCTGCTAGCCCCAGCACTCCCCAGAAGCCTTGTCCTGCACACTGCCTTGAGGAGCCTGCAGACTTACCTCGGCCATCCACAAGGAGCTTGTCCATGCCACGGGGGCCCAGGGTGGTTCTTATGGCTTCAGCAATCACCTGGCAGGCACTGATGTTACTTACAAGCTGGGGGATGCCTTGGGAGCTATCAGTCCCCTCTTTCAACAGGATAACTGGTGTGGGCTAGAAAAGAAAGAGCAATCGACTGCTTTTAAAAATCATCTGTTACAATGAGTCATAAGGAGAGAAGGGCGAGGGAAAATGCTCCCATCTCCCCCATGACTGAAATATCTTTGAAAATCACATTCCCCCATGGTCCACGACATCTACCCCCGAAACAGCCTCTATCTCCAGAGACATGGCCAAGACAACAGCACACCTGGTAGGTGTGCTAGAAAATGGTTTGAGAAGAACAGATTTTGTTTAAAAGGGCAAATCAAATAGAGATGTGTTCTCCAGTGCCCAGCTAAATGAGCATAGCCTTTTCAACTTCTGACCCCATTCTGTTCTGAAGAATTAGGGCATGGCACAGGAGGAAGCAGCAGGCCTTGCTCTGCATTCACCCTCCAGCAAAACATCCACTTATCTGCATTACAGCTTAATCCTAGAGAGGTAGATGGGGCACTGATGCAAAACTGAGGTGTCAATAGCTTCAGGAGTTGTCCTGGAGATGCCCAGGCAGGCAGCTTTACCAATGTTTAGCTGGAATGTAGGAAAGCAGTCAGGCAGAGAAGCAAATAGCACCTTTGTCTGCCTCACAAAGTGACAACAAATCTAATTCACACAGCAACGTTTCCATTTCTCATGCTGGCTCCATAGAGCTTCCTGTGACTCATCTCCAATCAGATACCCCAAAGAAGTTTTTCTCTTCCTATTTTGCAATGGCCTCCAAAACAGTCACTATCTCTAGAGGTTTAATTTGCAGACCTGCTTTAGAAACGCTGGAAGTCAGGGATACTTATTTTAAAGGGCTTGCTTAAATACTTCTGCGCCATTGATCATTAGCACAGACAGTAACCTCTCAGCTTAGCAAACCAGAGTGCCCTGTCCCTGCATCCAAGCTTGACATGTAACGCTGAGTTCATGAACCAGACCCAGTCTTCCCAGTGACTGTGACTAATTATGTGTTTGTATGAAACAATATATTAAGGGTAAACACTGTTCAAAATCTTTGTTATATGCGTGCTATTAGGCTATGCTTTAAACTTTAGTTATGGAGCGCAATATAAAGTTTGAAAGCTTTTGCCCACGTCCACCCCTAGGGGTACTTCAGGTGTCTGAGGGGGGCGGCACAGGCAAGTAAGGACTGTCTCACCCTAACAATAAGAAGTCAGGAATTCACACACCACAAAGGCTAGTGGCCCATGAGGATTCCATCACCATGTTAACAGGACAACTGCTTAAGAAGTTCCAGTCCTTTGACC
>NW_005327129.1:0-2290 GCF_000412655.1 Myotis brandtii | reverse complement strand
CCAGTTTCCACACCGAGGAAGTAGAGATTATTATAATACCTAAAGGGCTGTTGGGAAAATTAAATGAGTTAATACGTATAAAACACCTAGAACAGTGCCTGACGTGCAGTGACCGCCAGCCATAATCGTCATCCTTGCTATTATTTGCCATGCCCTTTCCTCGAGGCCTTTCTGCTCAGCTGAATCTTTATCAGATCAATTAAACACCACTTAGGCAGCACGTGTGTGCCACACACTCTACTGGATGCCAGGCAGAACACTGGACAGACACCCTCCGTTCTGCAGAGTGGCTGGGCTGAGCCGCGATGGGGAAGAATGCTGTGCCCTGATTCCGAGGAACATACGGCGGGAGATCAAGGGAGCCAGAGTGGTGACCTGGGTCTAAGGAAACTGTTTCCCAACCAGACTACAGCCAACAACTGAAAAAATAATAAGCTTTGCTGACACTGTCCCCTGTATTTAACAGAACAGAAGCTGCTGCCAAACACCACGCAGGATTCTAGGGTTGGCTGGGGTCCGTCCGCCCCCTCCCCCTCCAAACTGCTCAGCAGGAGGCCGGGAGCCATGAAAACTCCACTCCTTCGCAGTGCAGATCTGGCATGGTGGGCGCCCACAGAGCCAGCTGCTGGGTGCCTGGGGCACAGCCGTACCACTGCCCAGGACTGACAATGGAGGCGCCAGGCAGCCTGCCCAGGCAGCAGGGGTGCCCCCTCCCCAGCTGGGTCACCGGTCCCCACCCCCACAGAGGCTGCTCTCACCCCAGGCTACAGGGAGGAGAATCCAGCAGCTTAGAGTAGTGGGGTGGCGGGAGCCCTGCTGGCAGGCAGAACGCGTGCTTGTGGTTTCTGGGAAACACTGTAGAGATTTGCAGCATTTTTAAAATACTTGTGTTCCCACCCGCCACACACTCCCCCTTCACCCCACTCCTCACCCACCCCCCGGTCTGGGTGTTTGCATATCTGGTATTTTCCAGAACCATTTCAATGTAAATAAGAGAGATTAGAAGGGAGCAGAGGGCAGGGTGGCCAAGGGGATCTGGGTGGGCCAGAGGGGTTCTGGCCAGGGCCGAAGGGGCCAGGGCAGGCTACCTCAACCAAGGCCCTGCCCCCGCACCAGGGCTCCAAGCTGTGCCTGCAAAAACAACCAATGACCATGGCATGTACCCACACCCAGTTCAATGTGGCCTGGGCACTGTGCCCACCACCCACGGGCCGGGTGGTCAGGGCACATAGGGGCTGCAGTTTGTCCAGCATCTCACTGGTTAGAAGGCAGAATGGTGCCTCTGAGGACAGAGAAGAGAGACCTAGCAGAATAGAAATGACCTAGTCCACTACTCTATCCTGCTGGCCTCATGTAACCCCCAATCCAGGATAGATAACCCCCAAAATGTCCCTAAAAACCTTTCACCCATCAGTTCTCATGCCCTTGAACCTGCCCATTGGCCCCTCATTTCCAAAAGAACTCCGTTTGAGTCCTGCTTTGAGCCCCCAAGCCAGGGCTCTCACATGGGGAGACTGATGCCAGAAGTGCCTGCAGCTTTGGCACAAAATGAAGTAAAAATGTTCTGTTTAAAAAACAAAAACCCCTCCAAGGATCATTTAGAGCAACATGAGGAACAGAAGCATTCTAGAACTCTGAGCCCAGGCAGCACCCAGCACCACCAGAGCCCCTGGGGAAGCCCACTGCCCAGCAGCTGGCCCAGAGGATCTGGAAGCAGCACAATTTCGAGGTTCCTTGGAATCTGCAGTCCCCACTCCTGACAGCACCTGTGGACAAGGCTGCTGAGGCTCAAATACTTTCCACCCAGGGGTCTGGGGCTTCCACTATGGCAAAGGGACCTGCCCTTCTCCCCCAGCCAGGCAGCCCTGACTGGCCTGTCTCCTGCTGGGCCACTGATGTCCATGCCTACAGGCCCGAGAAGCTGGGCTCTAAGAAGCTGGGAAAAGCTAGCGGACACCCAGGGGCCCACCGCACCTTTAAGCTGGCTTTTAAAAAAAACAAAAACCTACAGTGAAAGAGTTTGGACAAAAGCATCAGGAGTCCCTATTGGAAAGAAAACCTTACCAGGAGCCATGATGGGAGAACACTAGGCTGGATTAATTAAGGAGGCTGCAAAATTACTTTCCCTGGATGTCTTCAGAGACTGGGCAGAGAGAAAGATACTAATCTTCCTAAGCATTTACGACCTGCCAAAGTCTGCCAAAGGGATCTCACCGCATACATACAGATTCTTAAATAAAGACCCATAAAGGGGAGTACACAAAGTGAAAAACAAGGCTCCCTTTCTTCT
>NW_005327128.1:0-2289 GCF_000412655.1 Myotis brandtii | reverse complement strand
CTTAAGTGGGATATGGACAGATGAGAGTGTATTTGGAGGACAGGACTAGATGAGGATCCTGTATTGTACTTGGAATGTTGAGGTATGATACGTGAGAAGACAGTAGAAGTGAAGATTGATATGTATCTTTATATAAAAAATCATTTATAGCTATACTGAGTGCCATGGATATATAATTTTATTTCCTGAAAACTGGAATTGTCCCAAACTGCACTAGGTTGCCTCAGGAGATTTTTCATTATTATTTGTGAGGTATGCCAGAAGAGCATAGTTATGTAGACATATAACAATCACAGAGAGTTTTTATTAGATGATCGCCAAGTGTCCTTTGAAGTTCTGAAGATTTTTGAGTCCTATAAGCATAAACACTAAACAATCTTTACTTGGTTTGATTTCAAAATCAGATCCAATTTCCAAACCCTATTTTCCACTGAAGTATATTCAATCCAACCGTTCATTTCTGTACTTGCTGTCTTATGAGGTCATAATGCTATTCATTCACCTCCAACCCCACTGTCTGGCACAGAATGAAGTCTGAATTTGTGCTTCTCAGATGAATGTGAATTTTTGAATTACAGAATTCTTTGGGGATATTACTGTCACTGCTAACCCTTTTATAAATTCAACAGTAGAGATTCTTTTTCATAGACACTTAAAAATTTTTTTTAAACCATCTGTTCCTTTGTTCTCTTGATATTGTGTTGCCCAAACTGTGGTCTGCATACTGCTGGGGTTCCTGGTTGTGATTGTTGGACCATATGTTCTCAGGAAATTTGGTAGTTTTAGAGTAAAGGGTGATTATATAATTTTAGTCATATATATTTACCATATTTGAAATATGAGAATTGGGATTTTTCTAGAAATCCTGTAATAGTTTTAATAACTTCATTTGGAACATGCCCATCTACTATAAAGATTGTATTGGTCATTTTATCTTGCCTAATATTTTCATGTAATATAATCATTTTTATTAGTTATATTTGCAATTATATTGTTGTTAGTATTGTTTTTGCAATAGTCCGAATCCACAAAAATTGAATTAGAGGTAGTGATAAAAATAGTAAAATAAACCCTATGATTTATAACATGTAAATTTGAATAGTAAACAAATTTTGACCTCAATACTTAGTATGAACATTTATGGGCTGAGTGAGTATATCTGCAAGTGTTACTGTTTTGCACAAGAAAAAATTAAATGTAAATAGGATGGGTGATAAATAGCTAAAAATGGGGTATTGTTGCAGCTGAGGCCTATTTGTCCCTTGTTGTTATAAACTTGTCAAATACAGGAATAAAGCCTTGGAATATTTGCGTAATTACATAAATCAAGGTAGGGAGGGTCTAAAACAAATACAAGTCAGTGATCTGCAGTATGGAATGTGTGAACTTTGCCGCTACAAGTAGCGATGAGCCCCAAACTTCTAGGTAGCCAGAGCTGCATTTACCATGGCAGAATCACTTATAAAGGACACAATTTCTGAGAAAACGTAAAAACTTGCCACTAACATCTATGCTTGTAGAGAAGGCAGGAAAGGAGTTGGCAACTGGGACACAGTTGGAAGTTGTGTAATGTCAGTGGCCCAGTCTGCAAAGCCAGGTGTGTGCCAGCAGGGGCAGGTCTGTGGTGCCGCTGAGTGAGCATCATCTCCTGCACACGAGGGAGAGGTGCCTGATGACTTCCTGTCTCTTCATCACTAAAAGCCCGTCTCACAGTTGAGATTTTCTAAGTTAAACCTTGCTTTGTGATCCATGTTGGAAAGGGTGTAGTGGGATCAGAAGTAATGGGGCGCCTGCTATATCAGGGAAGAGATTAGTAAGACAAGGAAATCTAGTTCCAGTTCAAGAGGGTGACATAGGAAGATCCTGAACTCCTTCCTTCCCACAGACACACTCAACCTACAGCTGCATATGGAACAATTTCCTCTGAAGAACAACCAAAATCTGGCAGAGTGGCCCCTTCGCACTGTACAAATGAGAGGGAAACCGCATCAAAGTGGGCAGGAAAGGTTAAGATATAATCTCACCACAAACCCCACCATGATCAGGAGGAAACTCAAAACCCAGAGCTTCTCTGAGTGAAGGGTTCATATCCCACATCAGGCACCCCGACTTTTAATACCAGCATCTGAGAGTAAAACTCCCAAATATCCAATTTGAAGACCAATGGGTTTGTGCCCACAAGACCCGTAGGCCTGTGGCATACTGAGATTGGCATAGAAACAGACGCATAGATCAATGGAACAGAAGAGGATCCAGAAATAAACCCACACACATATGGTCAATTAATTT
>NW_005327127.1:0-2289 GCF_000412655.1 Myotis brandtii | reverse complement strand
CACCGTTGTTCGTGGCAGAGCCAGGATTTGAGCCTCAGTCTGCCGCTGCTCTCAGCCATCACGCTGCAGTGCACCAGGGTCAGACCAGGAAGTCCCGGTTTCAGATCCAGTTCCACTTCCCTCCAGGAACGTGATCTGAAGCGAGGGGTTGTTGCCTCTCGGGCCTCAGAGTCTCCATCTGAAGCCCAGAGTGAATGCGGCCCATGTAACGGGCTTATTCGGAGGATTGGGAATAAGGCACGTGAAGTACCCGGCACAGTCTCTAACGCACGGAAGTGACTCACCACGACAGGATGGCACTATTTGGGGCTCTCTAGACGGTTTTCTACTTCCCACTGTCCCCCTTAGCCTGTGACTTCCGTGTCACTTGCAGGTAAAAGTAAAACCTTTATACTTTTCCACTGCAAATACATGTAGACTATGGCTTGTTTATTTAATTTATAAAATAATCGAGGCTATTACCAGTTTTAAGGTCTGACATTTGTCCTACGTAGCCACATAAATGTCACTGTTTTTATTGTGATAAAATGTAAATAACATAAAACATGCCATTTTAACCATTTTTAAGTCTACAATTCTGTGTCATCAATTACACACTGTCATGCAGCCATCACCATTGTCGTTTCCAGGTCTTTCCATCACCGTAAGCAAAGCCTCTGTTACCATGTAACTGTAACCCCCTCTATTTAGAATTTCTTTTAGTTCTACACTAAGTTATTCTAGTCAGATCAAATCCTCTTACTTTTTACATCACATACCTATCCGTTGAAGATAAGTAGTATATGTTTTAAGGAAGATGATACCAGTCAGATTTAGATATTTTTATGTTTGCCAAGCAGTACTGTTATGTCTGAATCAAAGTATTCCAGTTGCAAAATATGTTGAAAGCATATGATACAACCAGGGTAGAGGTGATGATATAGCTTATACTTCCTTTTCATATTTTTAAAGAATTGTACTTTACATGTCTAAAGAGTAAGCATTTCTGTTTATTAATTAGAAGAATTTAAAAAGTTCTATTATTGAGAGGTGGTTTTTTTCCCAGAATTACTGGAATATTATATTTTACTCAAACCCAAAATCATATTTGGCATGAAATAAAACTAAATCTGGCTGACACCATTTCCCTTAAAATGTAATGTACTTTTTGATAAGAGTGGATAAAACGTGACTGATCAAGGGCTTGTAATCCATTTTGTAGATCTTCAAAATGTAGCAGGATCCTAGAAACAGATATAAGTTTAAACTAAATAGGCTAGAGTTAATCATGGTGTTCTCTTTTTTATCATTCTTAACTGTATAAAAGGAGTTTGCTAACAATTGTACTTTCTTAGGGCTTATTTTCAGAATGTGAAAGATGTAATGAGAATAGCATAAATATATGCTACCTGAATTTTTCCCCACATGCCTTTTTCAATTTATTTTAAATAGATACAAACGTTTTCATTTGCAAATATTGCTGGTGTTTGGCCAGACAAGGACTTAAACAACTAACTTTCACTTGTCCGGTTAAGTGTCCAGTTATAGCATGAGTGGTCGATTTTAGCAGATAACCTCATCTAACCAATAATTTCTTTCATTGAGGCAGCAGTCCCAACATGATGCACATTAGAATGTCCTAGAGAACTAAAAATACACCGTCTCTGGGCTTGAGCCACAGAGACTCTGGTTTGATAGATTTACGACAGACTTTACTCGCGTGTTTATTTGTAATAAACATCAGCCAGGGTTGAGAACCACTGTGTCCAAAGGAGAACGAGAACGGGGGGAGGGGATCTGGGGTGGGACTGCGAGAGGGGGCGGGAGTGAGCGCCAGGCATTTCCCACGCCTCCCTGGTTAAGTCAGGCAACCCCAGAGAAGAGGAAAAGGAGGCTCCCTGGTAGATCCAGAATTTAGAAAATAAAGCAGCTTTTCTCTTTTTGTCATTGCAGACATGGAAGGACTTTAATGAAACTCACAGGACTCAACAAAAGATGCTCTAATGGATGACAGTGAACCGCCTGCAGGTAAACTTCAGATAGAACCACAAGATGGGCGTCCTCCTGGTGGCGGTGTGGAAAGTGTAGGGTCCCGCTTGCCCTCTGCATCGGACGAAAATGAAAATCGCCTTGACGGGTGTGGGCATGACCGCCTGACCAGCAGTGACGGCGCCATGGGCAACCCTGCAGCGTCCGAGCAGGACAGTCTCAACAACAATGCAGGCTGCACACCCAGCTGTGAGGCGGCCGCCAGTGCGACCTCAGAAAACACTGCTTGTGAAGGCCCCGAGGATGGACAGGACTTCTCGG
>NW_005327126.1:0-2288 GCF_000412655.1 Myotis brandtii | reverse complement strand
TTAGGGCACACATTTGTTGAACTTCATGAAGGAAACAGCCAAAGAGTTTGGGGAACTCTTCTAAGACAATAATAATTAGTAGCTAGAAACAGAAAGGTTTAGAAAAGAAATACTATGGAAATTTGGCAAACAAGTGGATGACAAGGGACAGAGTGAATGAATACAAGATTTTGAATTTCATTGGAATGTGAATACCTTTAGGGAGAATGATGTCTTATTCACATCATTCTTGATGTCTTATGCCCATCACCTATTCTCAAAATGTGCTCCATAGCACCGACTATATCTGTACCTCTAAGGAGAAATCATCAATTATGCTCCAGGCAGGAGGAACAGTGTGAAAAGGGTACAGGCAGGAAAGAACAAGTAATGTTCACAAGATACTCAAGAGAACAAACTGACTCAAGAAGATCCTTACAGGAAAGTAGCAAAGGGATAAAAGTGAGGAGGGAAGGGCCTGTACACTGGCTGGGGAGGCAGGAAGTTCAGTTGCAGACCCCACCTCCGTGAGCTTTAGTCAGAACATTAATTTTGTTGACTACACTTGACTGTTTTCCTCCCTGTGGAAACTTGAGAAACATGAAGTAGCTTATCAGAGGGAAGCAGCTTCAAGGAAGCCTCTGAAATTTGCATAGCAAGTAGGGGCCTACTGGGCTTATCACCTTCCCTCCCTGGGAAGGGTTTCTGCAAAGTCCCAGCCATTGCCTGCAGGTTGCACTGTCCTTCGCGATGAAGTACAGACTGCTGCCACCTGGCGCACATGGTCCACAAACGCTGCTCCCAGACAAGAAAGTCAGCCATTGTGTTCTCTTCTTCACAGCCCATGCTCATCTCGTATTTTCTCGGAATGGGCAAGTTCTCCAAGAAGAGCGTCCCTCCGGTAACACAGCTGACATCGCTTTAGAAGGGACTCATTAAGTTTAGAGCCAGTCAGGAGTAAATGAGGCTTTGGACCATGAAATATCTTTTCATCAAAAATGTACTTTGCAAAAGCAGAGACTGCAAAATTTCACATCTCTCATTAGGCGTGTGCTTCATGGTGTAAACAGAAATCTGCATCTCCCAGCAATAATTATTCTCCCGGGCTTTAGGAAAATAATCAGCTTTGTCATCTCTGTGAAGAGTGAACGTGAAAATGTAACAAACAACTGTAGCAATAAGCCCTGTAACCGGATAAGAACACAGCTCGTAAGCACATCGGTGTTGAGGAACAGCACAGTCTGATGCTCTGATTCAGGATGTGCTCAGAGCAAGACGCCGCCTCACAGGCAGGCTGGGTGTTAGAGCCCTTGTCCAGCGCAGCCATGGGAAATGGCTGGAAGGCAGAGCCTGAAGCATTTGGTTTTAGGATTTCTCCCAGCATTCCTCAAGGACCCAGGGCAAGACACTTCCCTTACTCACAACTGTCCTTATTGTACAGATGAGGAAACTGAGGCGCAGAAGATGCTCCAACCTTTTAGATAAGTGTGTCGGTTTCTAGACCTTGGCTCCTTTCACTCAGCAGACATCAAGATGGCAGAGGTGTATTTTTAGTAACAATGATTATCATCTTCATTTCATATTTCACAGAGAGCAGGGATGTTTCTGACACACCATTAGTGAGACACACATTTGGAGCTGATTTTTTAACAATGCATGGAAGATGAGCACGGGTCCAGCCTGATTCTTTGCCACCACTCACCCGTAAAGAGCACAAGTGCAGAGCTGAATGAATGATCCTGTGATAACAATAAGTTTGGGACCTTTGCCTACTATTTTCTGCTTTTCTGAAGAGTTTCTCTGGTAAAAAGAGTTTTCACATACTAAAAACTCTGAAAAATATGAAAGTAAAGAAAGCCTTTAATTCCATTTCCCCTCAATTGTTTTTGACAAGTAGTCTTTCCTCTCTTTTGCCATTGCTCTTGCCCCACCCCAAACCTCAAAACCTAAAATCTCCTGTGTCATTTTGAAGTGCTTTGCACTTTATTAAAAGACTGAAGGAGGAGATTTAAAGTGGGTTAAAAGGTCAGCAGCATATGAAAGAATTTGTTTTGGTGGGCATTAGGTTACTAGTCTTTTTCCCATGACATCACAAGAAACCCACTCCTCCTGGCAATAAGTAGGGACATAGAGAGATCCCAGCGATAACAATTTCACTATTTGCCTTGAAAGCTCAGGACAGTGAGTGGTCAGGAGGACCATTATAGTTATTCCTACTCTGAAAAATACAAACCCATCAAAACAAGCAAATCTTTGATGATGGTCTCTGTAAGTATATAATTAAAATATATTACATTTATTTTATTAAA
>NW_005327125.1:0-2288 GCF_000412655.1 Myotis brandtii | reverse complement strand
GTCAGGGCTTCTGAGAAAGATTGTATATCATTGGTCAAAATTTATCCCTAGTCTTTATAAGCAAGATCTTGTCTTTCAGCAAGGTTGATTCTTTCATAACAGCAGGGCTCAACCCAGGGGCTTCACAAACTTGAAGCTCAATTTGGATTTGTGGAACCAATGGATTAATATCGAACTCTAGATATATTGGCAAACATTAAGTGCATGACCCTTTTGACCAATCCTGTGGGACTCAATAGGTTTTTCAAACAGGAAAATAGATATTCAGGACACAGTTGTTGGTAGGCTGAGCAGAAGTTTCTTTATAAATAAATGTTCAACTTCACATTTCACAGACGAATGCAAAAGGGGAATCTAGTGAAATATAATCAATCAAGTTACCCAAAAGTACTTGAGTGTAAGTTTTAATTGTGTTATATAGAGCAAAAAAAATCTGCTATCTTTGACATTAGAGATATCACAAATCTGTGCATTGAATAAATAGCAAACAATGAGTGACTAAAGATAAATGGAAGAAAAAGAAAGGGCAGTATACAATAATCTGATTGCATCAGAGGGGAGCTTGTTGTTAATGAGGGATATGAGTGTTCAAGTAGCCTGAAAGACTTCCAGAAGGTGAGCTTAAAGGGGGAAAACATAGAGAGAAACAAGGATGTCCTGGAGAGAAACTTGATTTAAAGAAGCTGAACAAGAGGTAAGTGAAAATGCAGGAGAAGGAGAAAGTGTGTGGAGACATTGTATTTATATATCCATTGGGTGGAGACACTCATATTCATAATCATGCTGCCCTTCTTTGGGTCCTGTGTTGTCATTTCATATTCAGATTGCATTGCAAGTGGGAAGGAAATGTCATCTCTGAAGCCTTCCAAACATAAGGGTCCACTTGTGAGAGGAAAAGATGCATCATGTCACCAAGTGCCTCTCACTGAGTCAGGTTAAGGAGAGGGCATCTGGGAGGTGATGTGATATGGCAGAAAGAAGAGTGGAGTTGGCAACCCTGAGTCTGGGTTACTTATTAGTTTACTAACTAACTGTGAAACAAGCTCCTTAACCATACTGGGATTGACTTTCCTTATCTAAAAAATAAAGATAATAAAGTTATGGTGACATGAGAAAACGCTCTTCTAACTAGGAGGTGCTGCCCAAATATAAACCACCTCCTCCTCTTTGAAGAATTCTTTGGAAAATTTGGTCAGGTAAGGCTTATTGATAGAGGTCAGATTCAAGGTAGACCTAAACATTATGCCCTCATGCTGATGAATATTTGAAAGTAATATTATTCCCATCATTGTATCAACAATTACTTTCAGAAAATCATAGCTATCAGGGATAAGTGCAAAAACATAGATAAGCAAAGCTGGTAACTCATTACCTGACAATTGAACCCAATCTTAGCAAATAGTATATCCTCTAAGAACATTTATTAAAGAGAAATATATACTTTATTTTTTTAAAAATGAGCTATAACTTACATACAGTAAAATCCACTCCTTTTTGTCTATAATTCTATTAAGCTTCCTTGTTTTAAATGCTGACATTAGGTAAGACATCTGTGCTGATACATCTATCCTTGTTTTCTCAGCCCCATCATGACCACAGGGACATAATTTGTAAGCAGGTTGGGTAGGAAAGGAGAAAAATCCATGATATCCATATAAAGTGAAATTACTGACATGTCTCTGTCTTATTGACTCTACTGAGGAATGACAGGGGCATTGATGATGAAGATGGCTAATGAAGAAGGGGGTTCATAGGTTCCTGCATTACTATCCTTAATAAAGGCCATCTGTAGATGTACAGTCAATACAGAGGACCTAGGGAAATAACTTCAGATGGAGAGGAGAGGAGAAGAAAAAAACAGGTAGAAAATTGAACTTTCTAGACAGAATTATTGGTTTCCTAAAAACTGTTTGCAAAGTAAATTTCCGTATACCCTACCATATTGTTTCCCAGTTTCATGACTTAAACTGCTGATTCTATATCTCTTGTCTTGTATTTATTTGACTTTCCCATCCACCAAGCTATAGCAGTCATAGAAAAATGTACAAATCTGTTCAAAATGGCATCTAATGGGAAATAACCTTTTTATAAACTATTATTACCAATAATCAATCAAAGTCTCAAAAGATGAATTAAAGCTAGTTCTTCTCCCAGGTGGTGTAATAAACTCTGCAGTGAAGAACAGAAATAGAGCTCAAGTGAACAGAGCACTCCTTAAAATCCCATGGCCTCTAGCAGTTCCAGGCTGGCTATGGTTGGAGAAGTGGGTAGCACAGGTGGAAATCATC
>NW_005327124.1:0-2288 GCF_000412655.1 Myotis brandtii | reverse complement strand
GGGTGCATGTCACTGGGCTGGTCACCTATGGGCCACTGAGCCTCAAACGCCATGTGGGCTCTCTGAGGAACTGTGTGATTTCCCAGGAGATCTCCCCGTTAGTTGAGGTTCCCACAGGCTTCCCTGGGTAACAGCTGAGCGGGCTTTGGAAGCCAGAGCCACAGTGAAGTAGAGGTGCCAGGTTCAGGTGGCAGCCTGCTGTGCGCACCAAACTGTCTACCATAGCTGGGCTGAAACAAGAGGCGGCCAGGGAGTGTGACATGCAGTACAAACGCGTCTGCTGTTCACCTAGAGATTCAGGGGCACCAGGACCCTGCCTCCTACTCCCCCTAGGAGAGAAATCCCAGGAGAGCAGGTGGGAGTTAACGCATAGATAGCAACCAATCTGGGAGGGGAACATCGTCTTCTTCACCACAGAAGAAGCAAACAAGAATGGATGGCCTGCAGAATCCTGTTCTTCACATTATGACCCTAGGTCAGTGCCAGTCAAAACAAACATCTGCTCAGTCCTGACTCTGGCGTGCCAGGCTGGAGACGCGGAGATGAGCAGGATGTGAGTCTCGCTCCTGACTTGCTCAGGTGCAGTCTAAGAGGACCTCAGGTAGGGGTGAGTGGGCAGGTTGCTTCCATGAGAGCACAATTTCTGAAGCCAGGGGAAGGGAGGTGACCTGCGCTGAGCTCGTGCCACAGGCGAGGCCCTGGGCGGAGGGTTTCCGTTCATTCCTCGTCATCTACAACCTTCAGGAGCCGAGACGCCTGCTTCTCGGGGACAGAGCCGAAGCTTTGGGACCAGGTCATCACCGCGCCATCATGATCACAGTGTCTCAAGAAGTCCAAGCCTCCTGCATCTGATGGTATGGGGACTTGTAAAATATGCTCATTCCCTTCCTCCCACCCTTGAGCACTGATTGAGCACCTGCTGTATGCCATGCACTATTCTAGGAAAGAACTAACCCTTGCCCTGGGAAATAAGTCACATACACCCAGAGTCCCAGTGGGCTGAGGGCCAACACAGGCCTGGCTCCAGTGACGAGGGAGCTGCAGCTAGCCTTGCGCTGCCAGAAGGGGCCAGGGAGGGCTTCATGGAGAAGGTGGTACCAGGCCCTTTTGTGGCTCAGTCTCTGTTCCTCTCTCCATCTCACTTACTCCCGTCTGTCAATATACTAGTACATCTGTGTGCCTATCTGAAGAACACCTGTCTCCTCCATTATTCTGGGAGCTCCAAGAGGACTGAGGCTTTGCCCACCTCTGCACGGCAGCACCCGCCCCACAACACATGCTTGATGCTCACTTACTGGATCGATGAATGGTGTGGCAGTGCTGGCCCCTGAGCAGGCCACACAGCCAACAAACCTCTCTACCTTCCAGAGCAGAGCCAGGCATCAAACGCGGGCGGGTCTGGGCTTCAGGAAGAGAAGGATAAGGGACTGGAGGCAGCCAAGGAGAGCGCAGAAAGCACTGACACATTCTGGTTCTGAGCATGGGGGTCTGGGACGTTTCGTTGCAAGCATTTTTGCTTGCAATTTACATATCCTCAGCGCAATGACCGAGTCCTGTCTCATCATGGAAACCCAGGAACTATCACACTAGCCGTGGCAACACGTTGTCAGTCGTGCCCCGCAAGAGCCACTGCAGCTCCCTGTTTTTGTTTTTCTAAAACCAACAAGCCATGTTGACAGCAAATCTGTACTGAGAACCTATTAAAGAAATTGTAGTAAATCAGAGATGCTTTAACTGCCTGTCTGGCGTCCCGCTGATTGCAAGCCTGACACTTGACTGTAGCTGCCTTTGTACAGTCTCCCATTTGATTCCATTCCCCGGATAATTACTGAGTCTTGACTACGTGCAAGGCAATGCATTGGGGCCTCATTCCCATTGCGTCTTTCAGGCCCAGAGTATAATTTAACTTATGGACAAAAATAGGCACAACAGGAGCAGAGAGTGACAGAGGCCACCAGAAACTGGGCAGACTATTTCAAAGAAGATAACATTTTACCATGTGAGCAGGTGTGCAGTAGCTGGTACCACACACACGCTCACTCATTTGCTTACGTATGCATTCAACAGCATTCCCGAGCAACTTTCCTGGGCCAGGCCCGGTCCTGGGTCCTGGGGTCAAAGGGATGAATGAGCCCCAGCCCCAGTGTACAGCAGAGTACCCTGTGGAAGCCAAAGCAGTGTCACTTAACTCTTTGGGAAGTGGAAATCAGGGAGGACTTCTCAGAGGAGATACTTTCCTTTGCCTCTTAAAAGAGTAGTTCACCAGGTGCAGAGGGAGAAAGACATAC
>NW_005327123.1:0-2286 GCF_000412655.1 Myotis brandtii | reverse complement strand
CGCAGGCGGGTTACAGTTTGGAGGACTTTAAAACGTTATCGAGTTTGAACCTCACACTTCTCTGAGATGTAAGTAGGGCAGGTATTATTCCATCTCTAGCAAAATAACAGGGTGTGGGGAGGGCTCGGCAAGTTCAGGTGACGCTGCCCACTTTTCCTATGAAACTGCAGAGTCCGGACCCATGTCTTCTAACGCCAGGTTGGGGCTGTCAGTCCTTTTCTGCCTGCCTGGCAGCGCAGAGCCATGAGGTGCCCACGTTACCCCTGCCCGTAAAGAACAGCACCAGCAGCTCTCCCGGCCCCTCCTGCTGTTCCGTCTCCATGAGTCATCATGCGAGGTCAGCGGGAGTTTTGCCAACGTACGAACAGCTTAGTATATTACTTTAATTAGGAAACCAAAGGCATAACAGGAAAGGTATTCAGACAGCATGTTTCCTAGAACTTCACAAAGTCCAACCTACAGCAATAATTAGCTGGTGACCAGCTCCGCCTCCACGCCCAGGCTAAACAGAATATTTTAGCCAGTTACGTTCCCAGATGCCAGCAGCCACTCACCTCTCACCACCTCTGGAAATTACACGTAACATAGAATTGAGATAACTCCACCGGTGAGAGCTCTGCATTATATGGTGATATAATCAGCCACAGAAGCACAAAGATCATCCAACACGTGCAGGGCATTTATGGCAGAGCTGTTATCGCCCAGAGAAGGGCAATCCTTCACAATAGAGTATAATTTGCCTTGTTTTGCATTTCTGAGCGGCTGTATTTCCTACGTCAGCGTTGACCACAGCAGACACTCGAGGGGTTAGAGAGAGGACACAGTTATCTTATCAGCCCGTCCCCATACACTGCAATGTCCCAGGAAGGCTTTCGCTGCCTTGCTGTGGGGATGTGGTCCTTTTTAGTGCCAGAGACTGGGATGCTGCAGGCTGAGCTGACAGGAAGTGCTCCACATCCCAGCGGAGTGGGGAGGAGGAGGGGAGCGCGTGGCCGAGTCCGGCTGTCTCATGGTGCAAGCAAAGGGCCGTGGCCACCTGCACTGGGGAAGCTGAGGAAGGCAGCCAGGCAGTGACTGCAAGCCCCCAGTCTCAGCTCAGAACTCAGGGTCTCCTACCACGGAGCTTCCACAGCTGCTCCCAGGAAAGCCTGCCCGGCGGGGCTCCTTTCCAGGATCTTTGTCAGTGTTTCCAACACCTAATAGATCACCTTTGACTCTCGGTACACAGGCAGGAGGTGTCCTCTGTCTTCACTAACAACGCCACATTAATAAAACATACTTGGATCCATTCATTCAAATAAATATTGAAGCGCCCACGTGGCAGGTGCCAGGACAGATGCATGAACGACTCAGGTGCAGTTCCTAGTCTCAGAGGCACCTCTGAGTTTGCACCCCAGTGCGTGGCCACCTCTCCTCAGCCCTCTGGGGTCACACCTGACGTGTCGTTGTGGGCATCAAACGACCGTGTGAGGCCCTCTGGGATGACAGGGGTGCCCACAGAGATTCTCCTTAAAGAGATGCCGGACACTGGCATAGCGAGTGGGCCTGAATACTCTCCGGCTGTCCTGTCCCCGGGAGACAGCTTCACACCCACGTGCAACAGGCAGTGAGTGTCATGGTGGCTGGGAAGTACGCTGATTTATAAAATGTCCTAGGTCTGAGTGTGATCGGATGCCATGAGGGTGTGGAAAGGTGGGTGGGGCAGAAGCCATGGCCTCGGGGTTCATCTGACACAGGACTGTGACCTCGTCCAGTCCCTACTTCACTTCTCGCTGAGGCTCACTAAACATACTTTTGCTGATCTATGACATATCACTGTCTTTTCTTTTTTTAAAAAATTATAAAATATTGCAGACTATTTTTTAAGTACAGAGGCATTAGAGCAGACATCCACATCCCCAACGCACATTTTTACATATTTTACAGCCTCCTCCTAGTTGCTTTATACATCTTTTAAACAAATTTATAGTTACTGTTGAGGGTTCCTTCCCCATTCCCTCTGCCTCGAAAGATAACCATTATCTTGACAATGGAAGGATTCCCTCACACCATGTGTGTGAGCCATGACCAAATATACATATATATCCCTCAATACACAATATTGTTTGACTGTCCACCTTAGATAAATGTAGCATGTCCCACATAGGCCATACTTCTGTTGTTTCCCACTCGCCACTGATATTCATCCTTGTTGATACATGTAGATCTGGTTCACTCATTTCAGTATTTCACTGCGTGTGTGAATGTGAGTGTGTGTGTGTGCGTGTGTGTGTGCATGTGTGTGTG
>NW_005327122.1:0-2286 GCF_000412655.1 Myotis brandtii | reverse complement strand
CTTTCAGTATGGAGTCATTCGGCTAAGCACTGAAGCTTCCTGAATCTGTTTCCCTGACCCTTAAAGAGGGAAATTAATCACCTGAGATCATGTATAGGAAGTAAGATCGATTATGTCATAGTTAATATATGGATGGTGAAGTCAGGAAAACCTTGGTTGGAATCCCAGGTCCACCTTTTACAGACAAGTTTTAATCTTGACATACCACTTAGTTCATAGCATCATTGTGAATTACAAAGAAAGGAATGTATGCAAAGTGCTTAGCACAATGCCTGGAACAGAGTTGCTGTTAAATGTTATCCGTTATTATCTTTTAAATTATTTGTGATGTTAAAAGTATTACACAAACAATCGTTATTACTAGCTCATCATAATGTTGATCATTTTCTTGTTCATTATATGCTTTTCCATCAGTTACACTAAATGGAAGATATGTCTTCCCCAAATGAAATGATTCCTACAATAGACATAAGTGACCAGATTATAAAATTTTCTATTTATTTCTTGCACTCATGTGACACTGAAAAGCTGTATAATGGGATTTAGGGAACTGAAGTAAACATAATATGGAAATGAGGCCACAGATTCATTAAGCTCCTTCATGTGTCGGGAACTAATTAGTAAAAGGATATTTCTTCAAGGAACTGCTAGTTCAGGAAGAAAGACAATGGTGGCAATTTACTTGACTGTGGTTGGATAAATACAAGGCAGTATCAGACCAGACAAGGAGACATCCAACCTAGCTGTGAGTAGTTTGAGATTCACACAAACAACCCTTTAGTAGTAAAAGCTGACAAAGAAAATAGACACATTTTTCTTATTATTTTGGAGGTAATGAATGTTTTAGAAAATAAATGGTTTGGTAAACAAAGTTGAGATGGTCTCTTTTTAATTCCACCAGGGATCAATCAGAAGTTGTATCATCAACTAGGAAAATGTTTAAGACACTGAAAATTTCGGGAGAAAAATAGTATTAGAAATCGTCTTTCCACAATGATAGTGCACCTCTTTTAGCCTCATAAATTTCCAAAATCTTACTTACCTGGAAAACTGGTCAGGAAGCATGTCTAAACTCTCGAAATATTTTGTCATTGAGGATGAGATTTATATGTTTAGGAGGAGCTGAGAAGATGGTCTCAGTTTCGGAATGCCCACTGGAGCTTCTGTGAAGTGATTAGACAAACAGAAAGTCAATGATGGCCTACATCTCTAAATACAAGGACAAGTGGATGTTCAACAAATAATAACATTTGCCAGTGGAGGCAATGAAACTCGTCCCTTTCATGCTGCGGAAGCAGTGGTAAAATACGAAAAAGACAAACAGGTATTCCATACCAACTACTCCTCTGAATTTGCATGGTTCCTTTATTCTCTGCCTGAGGGATGAAGGAACTAAATAAAAGCACCCACTTGTGATTCTTAGAACATTTCTGTGAGGTAGAAAATAGAAAACAGTAGATATCTATCTTGGTAAAATGAAGACTATAAAGGGTGTGTGAGCTGATTGGATGGGGAAAACAACAACCTTTATCTCAAGTCTACTTTAAAAGAGAATAGGAAAGTTTCCTTCCCTCTAAAATAAACAGATCTCTAGCTCACCCTTCAGTGCAAAAGAAAAATATTGTAAGTTTTATTACTATTAGTAGTAACAGCTAGCTTTCCTTGGAACCTTATTATAAATTTCATTGGGACCTTATTATATGCCAAAAACAGTCTTAGTGCCTTTACAGCTTCGTTTGATTTTCCTAGAGCTTGAGACCAGGTTTGTGGGGAGAGGATTTTCGGGTGGGGGGATGATCCTTGGAAACAGAAGTGAGGGATGAGGGGAATGAGATGGAGAAAGAGCAAAAGCCAATGCGTATACTTTACGTAGGTCACTGATTTGGGCAACATGGTCTTGACCTTGCCAAGACTTGTGAAAAGCATGCAAAATAACATCTAGAATTGTTCTTTTGAACAGCAGGGGGCTGAGGCAGTATCCACTGACTTTTACTTTCCATTGGTTAAAGGTTGTCTCCTCTGCACTTGTGGGCTATCCTTGCACATGAGCTAAGAGGGCTCCCAAGGTTTGGAGCAAAAGAAAACAAGGAGATAAGCAATGCTTGACATGAGACATGATCGATCGGTGTGAGTTAAAACCACCCATCAAAACTTTAGCTGAAATCAGAGTGCCAAGAAAAGGTCACAAAGGCAAGAAGAGGGTTCATACATGGCTTATCGTATGTAATTCTCACAATGCCCTATTCTACCATCATCATCCCCATTTAATAATGAAGAGATTAAGAC
>NW_005327121.1:0-2285 GCF_000412655.1 Myotis brandtii | reverse complement strand
CTAGCTGTTTGCACTTCTTATTTTGTCATTAGCAATGTACTAGTACATACATGTCCTCTCTCTCCTTCTAAGTTGGAGTCTCCCAGAAGGCAGGATCTACTCTCTGGTTCACTTTTGTACTGTCCACGGCCCTGATTGAGACACAACAGATGCTCCGTAGGTACTGGCTAAATGCATGAAGGAAAGCAGACCTTTGAATATTGCTACAGCTGCTGTGTGAATTCTTTCCAGGAATGTGTGAGCACTTACTATAAACCGGACATTACTTGTAGCCACTGGGAAAAATGGAAAGCATCAGAGCAACAGCCTTACTTCTGAAGACATTTGTAAACCGGTGGCTGAGATAACCATGAACACTAGTAACTTTCATTTGACTGAGAGCATGAGAAACAAAGCGAGAGGGGGGAAGCCAGGGGATGTGGGTGTGCAGAAGAAGAGGAAACAGATTTCAGCTTTGGGGTTGCTGAGGGTGGGGATCAGGAAAGGCACATTTGATGGAGGCTTTGAAGGATGAAGTTCAACAGGAATAGAAAACTGGAGAAGGATGTCCCAAGAGAAAATTGTACCAGCGATAAAATCAGGGGGCAATTATACCATAGACAAAATTGGGAGGTGGAACAGAAAAGAGTCTTTCGGCTTTTGGGGTACTGGGTAGTTTAGAGGGGCTACAGTAATATCTAGGATGTAGGTAGGGGTATGTGTGTGTAGGGGGGGAGACAGGAAAAGAATCAAGGAGTTAAAAGATCACCTTGGCACAGATTTCGGAGAGTCTGTAAAACCGGGTGAAGCTATTTGAGTGCAACTAAAGAATGAAGGTTGTCAAGAAGAAGCATGGCACCCCCTAAGCTGCCCTTTAGGATCTGGACACAGCAATGCACCCATCTCACCAACAAATCTAGGGAAGCGTTATCAACATCTTCTCCTCCGGGGTCTTCCTTTTCCTTCCAGGTGTCATGGGTGCACCACCCACAAGGGAACTCCAGAAGATAACAGCTCACGCAAGGAATGGCTCCCAGCTGGAATGTCATCCCCGGTAAAAAGAAATAATGTAAAAGGGAGAGTCCTTCTAAAGCACGAGGCACATAGGTCTCCATTTCAGGTGGCTATTTATTTATTTTATTTTTATTTTTTAAAAGCTATCCTTGAAAGTTTGCTATTTAAGCCAATGACCTAAGCATTTATTTTACCTTCCAGCAGGAAATGTATTCCTGGACAATCAAATACCCAGAGTTGATGAGAGAAAGCTCCACTTCACAAAGGAATGTCAGCCGGCGAGGGTAGATGAGTGACAAAATTAGAGAAAGCTCTGTGCAAGCTCCAATGTCATTGATTCAGGAATATTAAAACTACCAGGTGAATAGAAACATAAACAAGTAATGAATAAAACACAACTGAGATCCCATTGCTCCTCTGCTCAAAACTCGGCATTGGCCCCCATTGTACTGAGTCAGAGCCCAAGCCCTCACCCAGGTCCCCAAGATCTCACGCTATCTGCCCCATTACTTCTCAGATCTCAACCTCACCATGACCTCCTCACTCTTGTTACTAGTTTTTGGACATACCAGTCATGCACCCTTCCTAGGGTCTTCTCCTCACTGTCCCCAGGGTCTGTATTGCTCTTCCCCCAGACATCTGCATGGCCAGATAGCCTCAAACAGTCCCTGTTAAGGGTCAACTTCTCAACACCCTATTTACAAATACTCGGTACCCTGTTGCCACTAGCACTCCCAGCCTCTATTCCCCCACTCTTTGCTTCTCCCCCCTCAGCACTTATGAACTGCTAACCTATGATATGGTTTACTTATGCTGGGAGGCACAGATTTTTGTCTTCTGTTCTCTGCAAAAATCTCTGGCATCTAGAATAGCACCTGGAATGCAGTAATAGCTCAAATATTTGTTTGATGTATTGAATTAAAGGCTCTGGGTGACTCACACTTGACAAGTAGCTCCCCGATTGTCCATGCATCACTCAGCGCAGATCACAGGTGTGGACTGGCTTGTGCGTGAAGGGGCACCCTTGGCCCGTGGGCATTCACTACCATAAGTATGTGAGAGGTGGCACCTCATTAGAGGACACAGGGAATGTATTAATGCTGAGAAATTAATGAGCTCGGAGACAAGAAAATCAGTCTTCTGACAAAGGAACCTGTTAGAAAAAACACAAAGGCAGCAGAGGCCAAGAGAGAGGGTGACACCACTGCCCCCCTTGGTCTCTCTGCTTGGAAGACCCAGGAGTTCTGCTTCTGAGAAACTTCATTAAGTAGCCAACAAGAATTCCTTCACGG
>NW_005327120.1:0-2284 GCF_000412655.1 Myotis brandtii | reverse complement strand
TGAGTCCTCTTCTCTTCTCTCCTCTCCTCTCCTCTCCAGAGCACACGGGGCCAAGGCGCGGGATCGTCCTGAAGAGGGGCAATGGCGGTGGCTTCGCTCTGGGTTCCACCCACCCATCAGCATCCCCACCCACCCCAGCAGCCTCACATCTGCGAGCAAGGCCCTGCCAAGTAAACAGCTGCAGCCCACGCTCCAAGGCTCCCCAAACCCCAGCACAACCCACAACGGCCAAAGCCACAGCCCATCTGTCCCCCAGCGCGGCCCGAGGGAGGGGAAGTGCTCATTAATCACAGGGAATGGGCTTCCGGTGGCCTCGAAGACAGGCTGAGGAGACCCGAGCTGGGCAGGATCTCCCCATGAGGGCCCCAGGGAGGTCAGCTCCCGCTCTGACCCAGCACAGAATCCATCATCGAGGGCTTTGCCTTTCAGTGCCTGGGACTCCCTGAGAGCCACCCACCCACCCAGGTTGTGGCCTGGGAATCGGGAGGGCAAGGCCATGTGTGCTCTGCATCACACTGTCCTCCATCTGCGGAGGCATCAGACCCCGCCTCTGTGGTCAGAGAGGGAGTCCTGGTCCTTTGCTGGCCTTTGGCTGGTTGAGTGATCTTAGGCGAGAGATTTTTCCTCTCGGAGCCTTGGTTTCTGCAAAGTGGGGAAAGTACCGTGGCCCTGTGTGTGCATCCTAAAATGACTCTTCACATTGCGGGAGGGCCCCTGCAGATGCCCACACCCTCCATGCCCAGGGCCACAGGAGAGTCAGCCATGGTCCTTGGCCCAATCTAAGTCACCGGCAGATGGGCGTCACGGGCCAGCTGGGTGCTTTTAAAACTTATGCATTTGAATGTCTTTGGGTAGGACCTGCAATTTTCAGTCAGACACACCCCCCTCACCATTGCACATGCTTGAAACCCATCCTTTCTCATACTTAACTTGCCTGCACAGCCCCTGAAATCCATCAGGATGGACTAAGTTTAGCTGCAGAAAAGCCAATCTCCACCCAAATCTCAGTGGCCTACCAAAGCCAAGTCAACTTTCCACTCCTGGCACATGTCGGACCTAGGATGGCAGGGTCTCTGTGTCCGCAGGCCGACAGAGCCTCCATCTGCCATGTGACTCCACAGCCACCAAGGCAGGGAAAAGAAAGTGGCAAGTGGCACTCCCACTCTTCCCGGCTTCCACGCAGAACTGGCACCCTTTGGTTCTGCTCCCCTCCCGTTGGTCAAAGCAAGTCGCACAGCCTCACCTTCCCTCAGAATGGGATGAGGAGGGCAGTCTTACCATGTGCCCAGCAGAGGGAGGACCACCCAGATCTCTGGGCAGCGCTCATGACTACCGTATCCAGGGGACAACGACACAGCCTCTCGTAAACTGTGAAGGCCCATCCTGCAACATGCAGAAGCACCAAGGGCAGCACATCCCAAGCAGCTAGCAACCCTGCTGCAGCGACCCCTGAGACGCCCCCTCCCTGGGGTGGCTCTCCTGGGCCCAGCACTGTATCCCTGGGATGCTGGGAGGCTAGGCCCTGGGAGGATGCAGCGAGGAGTGGAGCAGAGACCCAGAACTCCCTGTCTAGTTGGGACACACATCACATTCTGGGGCACTTTCGGTTGAGTTCTGTCCTTGTGGCTGATTCATGATGACAAGAGGAGCAACCATCTCAGCCATGCTTTTCCTGGTCTCCCAGCCAGAGGAGCTAGCGTTCAGGATGAGTTCTGAAGGAAGTGTAGATGTCCGTCAAGTGGGCCCATCAGGGAACAGCAGCAGTAAAGGCATGAGGCATCACGGAAGGATTCGCGGTTTGGAGCGGCTGGAGTGGAGTGGCCGTCAGGGAAACAGAGACATGAGCCAGAAGGAAAGGCTGGGCCACATTGATAAAGACCTTGGCCATCATGCTAAGGATCCATCTCCTCTCAGAATGTATCCCGGGGACAATCTGTGAGCTCCTTGAGTGGGAGCTCCAAGCTTTGGAGAAAAGAGATGGAATTTTGACCTTCCGAGCACTTCCTCTGTGCTGGCCACATGCTCAGCAGATTGCAGTGGCCATCGCATTGAAGTCTCGAGCAGCTCCAAGCCAAGGGCTGACCATTGCCCCAGTTTACAGTGGGGAAACTGAGGCCCATAGGCAGGTACCCAAGACGACACAGGTGGAAAGTGGCAGAGCTGGGACTGGGTCTGTCTGATCCGTTAGGGCACCCACAAGAACCCAGGCATAGATGCTTCACAGATACTTTATTTTTCCCCAGACCACATCTGGCACGCATCACCAACCGTATTTTACAGGTGA
>NW_005327119.1:0-2284 GCF_000412655.1 Myotis brandtii | reverse complement strand
CATGGCCAGGCCCCACCTCCCTTTGTGGCCTTCTCTCCCCATGGCCTTGCTAGCTGCACTCAGCCGCGCTGAATCACTGCGGTTCCATGGGCACCACCCTCTCCTACTCTTGGATCTTGGTACACGCTGTTCCCTCTGCCTGCAACAGACCCTCCCTCCACCATTCCCGGCTATTCCAGCTCACCAGTCAGGGGTGGCCTGGATGCTCTGTGAGTCTCCTCACCCTGATGATGGCGGGGGAGGCACCTCCTCCCATAAGTTCTTTCTCACTTGTTACGGATATTTCCAAACACACACAAAAGTAGAGAGGACAGTCTAACAGACGCCCTGAGAACCATCACTCCATGGCAACAATTATCAACACAGTCCATGCTTCTCCTCACAGCATCCCACCCGCCAGGGCACCACAGTCTGCCCCCACTGCCGCAATGCAAGTTCCTTTGGCCAGGACAGTGCCTCCACCGCCCCCCGCCCCAGCCTCAGGACATTAGCACAGGTCTTGGCCCAGAAAAGACCCTCAATCAAGAGTCCCCATTTGTTGAGCATTTGCTGTAAATTCAGAATCTAGTTCACTGAATCCTCAGAGCACCCCTGGGAGGCACGGGCTATTATAACCTCCATTTACAGATTGGAAAACTGACGCTCGGGTTACAGAGCCGGTCAGTGGTGGAAAGCAAGCCAACGCGGTCTAATTCAGGAATGGAGCTACCCATAGAAATAGAATGCAAGCCACAGGGGTTATTCTAAATTCTCTAGTAGCCAATAAAAAGGTGAATTAATTTTCATAATATGTTGTATTTGGCTCAGTATATCTAAAATATCATTTCAACATGCCATCAGTATAAGGCATTATTAATGAGATATTTTACCACCTGTTTTGCATACTATGTCTTCAAAGTCCTGTGGGTTATATGTACAGCACATCTCGATTCTGACTAGCCACGTCTCAAGTGCTCAAGAGCCACTGTACTGGCCAGCACAGCTAGTGGTCACCTCCCGGACAGGGGCCCTAGAGCCTCCCTCCCAACCACTTCTCCACTTAAATGAGTGAAGGAGAAAATGAGAGAACAGGACTCCCAAGGACCCCTGGCCTTGATGTTTCCTTGACAATTAATAATGCTTAGTATTTGATGGCCCTTTAGAGTCTCCCTGGCACCATCTGATCTGCCATGGAGATGAGTCACCCTGCTCGCTGGATGAGAATTATGGTGCTAAGAGGGGCCAAGCGCTGGCTTGGACACACCGCTGCAGGCGGCCGAGCTGGGCCGCGAACCCACAACTCTGGACTCCAAGTCCAGCGCTCTGCGGGGAAGGGGGCGAGGCTGCCCCTCGAAGCAGGACTGTGTGTGTGGCAGAGGATGTCTGTCTGCTCAGACCCCAGGCGGCCGGCTGTCGGGACGGAGGCTGCAGAGCCCTGCTCTGGCTGGGCCCCGGAGGAAGCCGTGCCCTTGGAGAGGGGCAGGCCAGGCCAGGCCCAGGGAGAGGACGGGGCCCATGCCAGGTCCTCTATGGGAAAGAACTCTGTCATCCTTCAGTCTCAGTTTGGCCACGAGAGGCTGAGAACAAATTGGTGGCAATGAAGCCATAACTTACCTCTGAAGGCCTCTTTGTTCTTGGCAAACAGAGGGGTCATTAGTAATGGGGAAAGCAGCGGTGTGCAGACATAAATCCCCAGCTGCAGGGCTGATAAACAGCGCGGAGGGGACCAGGCCTCAGGGAGCCGGCAGGTTAACCCCATGCCAAGAGTCACTGTGGGCTCAGGCCCGTGTCCATCCATGTGCAGACTGAGCCACCCCTGCTCTGGCTCGGGAGGCACCCGGAGACTTGGTCACCCACAGTGGCCCTGAGGACTCCCACCTGCTCTGGGAGTCCCCGAGACCCCTGATCTGTCTGTCAAATGAAAAGGGCTGCAGAGCACCTGGGGCTGGAGCAAGCCCCGCCAGGCACTCAGGCCCAGCTTGGGACAGTCAGCGTGAAGCTGCCCTTGTGGGCAGCCCTTCTTCCTGCTTCCAGACGCAGGTGTGAGGCCAGAGCCTTGCAGGCAGTATTCTGTGCAGCGGTGTCTACGCTGGTTGAGGGAAGTGGAGCCGAGGCCAAGTCCCAGCCTTCTGTCACCTGCTCCCCTGGGGATCTGCCCTCCTGCCGCCTGCTGCTGTGGGCTCCTACTGAGGCCAGCTCGCAGGGAGACTGTGCCAGGCCAGGGCCGGAGGAGAAGGGCAGGCAGGAACAGGTGGGTGGCAACAGGTGAGCCAGGTCTCGGGATGGGGAGGGAAGAAAAAGAGGA
>NW_005327118.1:0-2283 GCF_000412655.1 Myotis brandtii | reverse complement strand
GAAATGTTTTTATTATTTTGGAGTAATTATTTATATGATTATTTAACTTTATAAGTCTGAATTGCCCCAATCTGTCTAAATGTTATAGTAAAATACCTTTCCAAAATATGTAACTGGAAGTTAAACTATTGTGCATATGCATCCCAACTCCTAGAGGCTTACATAGATTTATTCAGATAAACAGTTCAATTTATCAAGGTAGCAGCTCTCCTGTTTCCATTGTTCCAGTGTCCGACAAGTGAATGAATGAAGTACATGAACTACTCCAATTTCCAGGAAGCATAACTGCCAACCTTCTTCTGGCATGTGTTTCTACCTATAAGATTTTGTGTATGGGGCTTCCATGTCAGAGAGCACGGGCCAATTCCCTGATATTTGCTCATATTTCTCCTGGTAGTTGCTGTCTTAAAACAGAAGCAGAGAGTTGGAGAAAGGGGAACATTATTCACCTAACTTAGAGGCTAACACCTGTGAGGTAGGAGATGAAGGGAAGGGGGCACAAACTAGGAGAGGATTATAATACATTTCAATACATTTAAAATAAAATAGAAATTAAATAGGATGCAATTGATGTGTATACTAGTAGATTAGAACTAGGTGAGAGAAGTCCTTAACTTTTCTCCCAAAATCCTGACAGGGAATCCTGAAGTATAAGTTTATGAAGGGAAGGAAGCTGGGATTTCATGAACAATCACTGGTTCGTCTGCTCCTAAGACTAAATGGCTCCAGTAACCTGAGGACTGTCCCTAGAAGAAGCAACAGCACACAGAAATGGAATACCAGTGTACAGAAATTATAAACAGGATCTGCAGGATCCTGGATAGAGCACTGGCAATGTTTGCTGCAATCTCAAATTTTATTAGCACCATCCAGAAAATGTCAAAACCAAGCACTATCATGTATCAGTCCATCTAGATTAGATTATACCATAGTTTCAAACAATCCCAAAATCTCAGTGGTTTTAAATAAGAAAAGTTTATTTTTGCTCACAGTACATGGAAGTGTAGGCCAGCAGGAGGCTCTCATCATTGAACTACCTGGGGACCCAGGTTCTGACAGGACAGCAAAATCTTAAATACTGTTAGACACTCTACCAGGAATAAGATAACTCTAGAAGATCCTGTACTGAGAGGGACATATTTTGGTCCAGAAATGACACACATTGCTTTTGCTCAGAATTCACTGAGCAGAATTCATCCTATAGCCCCCTCCTAACAACCACAACAGGGCTTGGAGGTGACAGACTATCACACACCTAAAAGGTTGGCAAATCAATAAACCACCACAATACTCAATGAATTCAATAGCTAAACTATCACTTTTAAACAGGCAAGGCTATAAATTAGTAAAATTCTAAAACTTAAAATCATAAATTTAAAAAACTTACAGATGCCTCAAAAGGACCAAATAATTACTATATTATAATAAGCTGAATTGAATTCTGTTAACATAAATCACAGATTGGAAAGTAATAGATTGGAAATCATATTGAGACATAGTATAGAATTTAGATAATAAAGTTAAAAATATAATGTCTGAAAAAAAACCCTATCTATATTAACAAAAATAAAAAAAGGAACAGAGGAGCTAGAAGAAAATGTATGTATTTCTCAAGGATAAAACCAAAATTTAAAAAATCCTGCAGCAAAGGTGGACCAATAAAAATAATAGTAAAATTCTTGGTCTTTTGCATGAATCAAAGTTCTCCCAAATATATCATGTTATATTACTAAAGATATACATATACAGACCTCCTAAAAGATAGAAATATGATACTAAAATTATTTCCATAAATGGCATTTCTTTCTATTCTGTAAGATTTTCCTGTCCAAATTGGAGAAGAGTGCAGTAAAAGAAGTTACTAGTCAAGGGTAATTTTCAGAACATCAGGAGTAATTTTCTAACACTCTTAATGCTCATGAAAGGCCTACCAATAAACAAGCCCTTGAAGTAAAATGTGACTTAACCAAACTATGGCCAGTTTGGAAATTTATAACTCAAAATGAAGTTATATGGTACGAGATAAATTTAAAACAAATATTAGAGATTAAATTTCCAAAATAATATGGGGGGAAAATGGTATCATGTTGAATAGCGGAAAAATGTATCATTTTATAGAATGGTTGCATATGGAGAATGATTAATTACTTACTAATAAATATGATTATATGATAGCAATATTAAACTAGAATATATAAGTATATTTAGAAACCAAGGGTTTGTCAATCAACCAATTTATTCTCAATTAATTGACAAAACTTATTCAGAATCTACTAAATCAGG
>NW_005327117.1:0-2283 GCF_000412655.1 Myotis brandtii | reverse complement strand
CACATGTAATACTTTCAACAATAAAGAATTTAAATTTGGGGAAAAAAATATGAAGAGTGTCCAGCCCATAGTAAGGGCTCCACATATATAACATGATGATGAAGAGGACAATGGTGATGATGATGATATTGGTGATTACACTATAGTGAAAAAGAAGGAGGAAGAGGAAAGGGAAAAAAATAGAAGAGGAGAAATATGAAATGATAATGTTGTTAAAAATAAACTACTTACTGAGCTTATAGCCTTAATTCTAGACCTATACATCTCTTTCCTTCCAAGTTAAATTGGGTCCCTGTACCCAATTTCACCATGGGGGTGTGATGCCTTCCCTCACATCAACAAGCAGTTCTAGGAGACTAGCATCATGTCTGAGAATTCAACTCAATTCTGACACTATCTACCCAGAGACACCACCAGATTCCACAGATTAAAGCCTCAATCCTGTAAGACTGGCCCCAACACAAACAAACACACACACCCACACACACTTCAGATGTTAGATGCAAGTCCAGGTTTGCTTTTGACTAACTGGCTATAAATCACAGGTTCCCACAACCCCTTCATTGATTTTTATTACTTTGCTAGAATGGCTCACATAGTAAGTAGCATGATCACTGGTAACATGATCACTGGTTTATTGTAAGAGGATATAACACAGGAGTAGCCAGATGGAAGAGATGCGTAGGGAGATGCATGAGGGAAAAGGCTCGAAGCTTCCATGCCCTCTTTTCAGGTGAGTCACTCTCCCCACCTCTCCATGTGTTCGCCAACCTGAAAATTCTCCAAACCCTATCCTCTTTTTTTTTTAATGGAGGCTTCATTACACAGTCATGACTAATTTAGTTATTGGCTGTTGTCCATTGATTCAACCTCCAGCTCCTCTTCCTCTCATAGGTGGGTGTGGGGAATGCGACTGAAAGTTCTAGCCCTCTAATCACGTGGTTGGCTCCATTGGCAACCAGCCTCTACCCTTAGGTGCTTTCCAAAAGTCACCTAACATAACATGATACAGTGTTTTCACTCTCAACACTTAGGACATTCCAAGAGTTCTGGGAGTTGGGAGCCAGGAATTGTGGATGAAGACCAAATATATATGAAAAATGTTTATTTTAGGTCATCTGAATGACAAAATATATATTTCTTATAAAGCACAATATTGCACACATCTAAATGTATCACTGAAGATCTATCCATTTCCTATTAAAAATGTGTCATGCATAGATTTTTACCTGCAGGGATCTTGCTTCTTAAACACGTTTTAAATATGCCCAGTTTCATATTTTGCCATTTTCAAATATTGCTCTGGTTTCCAAAACCATCCTTGTCTCATTCTCATTTAGTCTCCAGACCATAATCAGCTGTCAGGAGAAATCGATTGGAGAGACTGATTTCCACTGAAGTGTTCACAATGAAACCTGTTTAATTGCTGTTAATTCTCTGCTCAGTTATAAGCTCTTGGAAGTTTGGATTCTGTAACTTCAAGCTTGTTGGCATAGGAAAGGTGCCAACCTAGCAGCATGAAACATCAATTTGGTTTCTTTGTAATAAAAAGAATATTGATTGCTCAGAACCAGAAATGGCTGTAGTTTCCCTACTCTCAGGTCTCCCAGCTCTCGCCTTGCACCCGATAAAGTGAGGAAGTTCATTGGTAGCAATAGCAGAGTGGTAGTAGTGCTAATAGCAGCAGTGGCAGTAGTAGTAGTGCTAGCAGTAGTAATATTAATTAACTTCTTAGATTTCAGGAAGTGTGCTAAGCACATTACACCATGATTAAATTACCCATCACAACAATTCTATCAGAGTGCAATTTACTAACACTATTTTACCGATAGGAACATGGGAGCTAATGACTTGCCCTAGGTCACTTTGCTATTAAATCACTGGGTCTTCTCCCATATTAAATGTTGTCGTCATATGATGCCTTTTTCCTAATCACAATGCAATATGTTCTCAGAAGTCTATGCATAGAGACTGTCAGAACTAATCTGAGGAGTAGACAATTCATCCCATTTTATAGGTGGGAAAATTCAGATCCAACAAGGATGAGTGTTTTTACCACTGACCTCAGCACTGTACATGTTTTATGCTATCCCACAATATACCCACACTATACATCCAAAAGCCATCATAAACTGTTACCCCCACATGCACACCCAAATCACAGACCAATCGGTTAAACAGTGTGCTGGCAAATATTTAACAACTGGCTCTCTGTGTTGAAGGTAGGGTGGAGTGAGTCCTGATTTCTCACACCTGTCAATTTCCATATTGCACATAATCCCA
>NW_005327116.1:0-2280 GCF_000412655.1 Myotis brandtii | reverse complement strand
GGGATTGAACCTGCAACCCAGGTATGTGCTCTTGACCCTTGACCGGGAATCAAGCCAAGGGCCCCTCAGTGTGTGACCAGTGCTCTAACCACTGAGTACATTGGCCAGGGTTATGATGTTTCTTTTTAAATCCCTAGGATAGTGTCTAGTACATAGTAAGTGCTCAGTAATTTTTATATTAAAAGGTAGCCAAAATGCCTATAGTAATTATTAACTTGAGCTTACTGGCATGAAAAGGATAAGGGAAATGGGGAAGGAAAGGACTATTGCAATGAAATAATTCTTATTTTACTCTGAAATGACTTCTGTTAACATGCAATGCATATGTATTGTATTTAGAAAGGGCCCCCTTATTCCCATGACTTTGCAGGGGCTAACTTAAACCAAAAATATAAAGGTGCTTGAAGAGTAAAAATTAAAGTTCCCAAATCATCATTTCTGGAAAAAAAGGATTCTCTTTCAGAAAGACTTTTTAAAAATTTACTTATGCATTCCAGAGGAACTAATATGTAATCTTCTCAGGATGTGCTTATGAGCTAATACATTCATTTTTCTCACCAAAAAAAATAAAAATAAAAATGCCTATCATTGAGTATGCAATGCAGAGAATGGAAATTGGCACAGAAACTAATTACAGCTCACACAAAAAAATCTGCTATTCTGATGAATATGTGTTTTCTTAGCATTTCTGTTATTTCTGTTGGTAATTGCAGAAAATAGTTTTAGTGGGGCCAATTGTTATGGCTGTCTATGTATTTCTTTTCTGGGTTATGAATAAGGCAGTGTTCCTGGCAAATATTTGGGGATCCATCTGGAAAGAGGGAATGATGAAAATGCCAGAAGATAAGCTTTTGTTGTTTGAATGCCTCTCCTGTTTTAAATTGTTAAATTAAAAAACATATATGGTAGGGATTATGAGCCTTCCACTTATGCTTCTAGTTTTGAATGAACAAAAATCTATAGAGTACACAAATATTTACTTAGAGGAGAGGAACACAAAAAAAGGCAAGAAACTGTGGACTCAAAGTTTGTTTGATACAGTTTAGGATCAATTCAGAAGGTCTGGTCCTCAACCAGCTGTTTCTCTCTGGAGGACCTTAAGGACATTCTTTGGCAGACTGTATTTTGAATTTTTGAAAAATTCTGTTCCATGGGATCATGTAGGCCCAGGGCCTGCAGTTGCCCCAGCTGTTAGGATAAGGAGCTTGATGGGGTTCAAGGAATGTGAAAGCGGAAGAGTTAATATATAAAGTAGCATGCAAGTGCCAGCATTTTATAGATTTATAGCCATGAATTTTCAAATAAATTTCACCATTTATTCTATAATGAGTTAAAAACCCTGCTTGCTACTGGCATGCATTTCAAATTTAAAACATATTTTCCTATTCAAGTAATGTAATAAATGATGCCTGGGACCTCAGGGGAGCCCTAAAACTCTTAACAAATTATAGAGTTGCCAAAATACTGTACATTTTAAACTAAATAAAAAAGAACAAACCAGAAAAAATTAAATTTTTATTTAAAATAGATTAATATTTATGTTTAAGGCTTATTTTTTAGATAAAAAATTAATCAGAAGTAGTAAAACAGATTGGTAAAGAAATCATAAAGGTCTGTTTAGTCCATTACAGAGATTTTAAAGCTTTTTTTCTCTCTAATTTTATATAAAATTTCTTATCCCTTGACTTAAGCGAATCATCATTAATATCAGCTATAGTTAAGGCAGTGCAAAGGAGATTTTTCCTCAGGTAACTGGACACTAATTAGAAAGGAAGAGGAGAATGAAATGGTATGGAAGAGAAGTAAAACCTTCAGTGAAATAACTTGAAGACAAAAGAACCAAAAATGGGAGTATGAGTGGGCTTGAGTCCCTCATGAGAAGGTCTGGGGAGTCAGGTGCAGTATGGGATCTGCCCATTGGTGAAGGGACACAAAGCAAAGATAGGGTATTTGTTGGTGCTTCCTGAACCTAGGACCTAGCTGGTGGTTCTCAGACTGTATCACCAGGGCTTACCATGGAGACTGGCATGCAGCAGGGGTTCATAAGTATTTGTGGAATAAGTGAGTGAACAAATTAATCCTGAGCCCTGGGGTAGTCTTCATGTCTTCACATACATGCATGTCTCCATTCCTCAGAGAAGGGCTGAGGTCGGGGGGAAAGGGCAGGGCAGGGGGAAAGACCAAGGTGCCCTGGTTTTCCATCAGTCCTTGGGAATATGGCTCAGCCTTGGGCTGTGCACCCTTCCTCAGTCTTGCTTCTCTACCCCTCCAGACTCTGAG
>NW_005327115.1:0-2280 GCF_000412655.1 Myotis brandtii | reverse complement strand
AGTGTTTGAATGACTTTTTGTTCTATGAAAATGTTTGCATGAACAATGCTTACCTCTTAGGGCTCCTCATACTCACGCTCTTTTCTTCTGAGCATCACCCCTGCCGCATTAGGTACTGCCGCCCCTGACCATGGTGAAGGGCATAGGGGACACAGGCACATCTCAAGCTGACCCATTTGTTCCCTCTTGGAAATCTGCAACTGGGACACAAGCGTTCTCCTTAGCTAGATCTGGAGGGTCATGGGAACTAGGGCAGTGGGTTCCAGCTCGTCGCTGCTGAGAGCACATCTTCTGGGGCTGGTCTGCCAGGGCTCACTCGCCAGCTTCACCGCTCCCAGCTGTACAACCTGAGGCATGTCCTCTCTCTGCCCCAGTTTCCACAGGTTAAAAACAGATATAATAATAAATAATAATAGTAAAAGAAATAATAAATGAATAATATAGATGAATGAATGAAAAATAAATGACAAAAATAATTTGTGTTAAATAAGTTATGTATTATGTGGCTAGTAGGTATTCAAAGGCTGCTATGATTATTGTTAATACTATGAGTAGTAGTATTTGTAGCACCATCATTATGGTGCCTTTAGTATAGTGTGTGAGGAAAGACAGCAAAGGAAGTGGGGTTGTAGAGAAAAACAGGGAATACTCAGATATCAAGAGAGAAACATGGTCAAAATCTCTGTTACCAAGTAAGAGAGAAATATATATAAATATGGAGAGAATAAGAGTTTGGAGTTTGACGCCTCTCCAGCCCACATTTCTATTATCTCTTGAGGCCTAAATATACGTCTCCCCGTGGGTCCTCTGAGCTCCTTCTGTAATAAAACTTCTCCCCTGAGTTTCTTTGAATGAGGGTTTGTTCTACGTGACCAGAGGCGTTCCAAGGAAGAACCAAGTGAAATCATGCGGGGATGAAAACTGCCAGCCAGCCATCTCCTCCCTGCACCTCTTGCTTCTCAAGGGCAGTGTCCTGGCTTAGCTCATTCTCCATGCTCAGGCTGCTCTCTGCCAAGCCCCATTTTGGGTAATTTTATTTAAATCAGCAAGGCCTGATCTCAGGGCAGCAAGTGCGGCCCTGGCCATTGTGGTGAGTCCTGTGAGCTGTAAGATGTGGCCACAGGGCACTGCTTACCTCCTGGAAAGCAATACTAGCTCCATCAGAGAAAGTGTGTCTTGTTCAAGGTTGTATCCCCATCCCCTAGCAGAGTACTTGGCACACTGGAGGGCTCCAGGAATACTGGCTGTGGAATGAATAAAGAAGTGCTGTGGCCTGATGGCCAAGCAGTAAAGACACAGGAAGTCAGAGAAGGAAGCTGCAGCCCTGGGGCTGGGGTAGGGGGTGGGAACCACTCGTTCCATGTTTGCGTGTTAATATCTCTGATGGGGGTGTCTTGTGGAACAACTTTTGGAATGTGAATGTGGTCGCTCCATATCCCCATCCCTAGACCTCCTTTATTCTCTCAGTCAATTGCTATTTCAAAAATGTCCCCAAAAAATCAAAATGGAAAAATCAAGACTTGCACATAAATAAATTTACTTTAGATTTTATCATTCATTTTAAAATTAATTAAATGGATTTCATAGTGGGTTGGGGTTTTACAATTATCTTTATAGTGCACAGGGTGCCTCTAAGCTTTTAACGAATGGAGATTCATTTCTCCTCACCTTTGCTTCCTGCTGAAGAGGAAGGACAGGTGTGAAGAAAATCTTGACCTAGACATTAGCCTTCATCTTCCTAGACTTGCCTGAGGGGTGCTATTTCAGACATTGAGCCACGAGTACTGCACAGGCCCCAGGAAAGGGGGATAGAGGTGACTCTCGTCAGAAGGGGGCTGGCTGTGAATAACCGGTCCTGTGAGTTCTCACTGAATACCAGCCTTGTTATCCCAGATGTGGTTTCTAAGGATTTGGAAGGAGTTTTATTTTTTTCCAGAAACACATTGATCCCCACGCTGGACTTCTAAGCATGATCTCATTTGAACACTGTAAGTGGGCCTCCCAGGCCGGCGTGGAGGGGTCATTGCGGCAAAGCCCATTCCCATAATTGAATATAATCCCACTGATACTTTGCATCTCTTCTGGTCAGGAAAATGGAGGCAATTTTCAGCACTTGCCTTCGTCTCATTACTTAGCAAGTACATGCACGTAGGCAAAGAGGGGAAAAAATGGAGCAGAGATTTCTGTAACGTGGCCCCTGGCCTCTGGAGTCTCTCTCCACCAGCCTGTGCACAGCGATCACGTCATGCACCCGACACAGATGTGTAGATAGAGAGAGAG
>NW_005327114.1:0-2279 GCF_000412655.1 Myotis brandtii | reverse complement strand
ACTCATATGGTTCTTGGCAGGAGCTCTAGTTCCTCACCATGCAGACCTGTCTACAGGCTGCCTGGGTGCCTTTATACATGGCAGCTGGCTTCCCCCAGAGCATCTGGTCCAAGAGAGAGAGAGCCTGACGTACAAGACACAGCTTTTTAGACCCAATCTCAGAAATAACATGCGTACTGTCATTCCTGCTGTTCTATTGGTCACACAGCTCAACCTAGGTAAACATGGGAGGGTGGGGGGCTCTTGGACGCTGGCTCCCACAAGAGTGAACTGTGGGATCACGGTTGTATCCTTGTCTCTCTCTTGCTTCTTATTCCTTAGCCACATTCTGCCTTGCTTTGTAACTGCTTTCTGACATGACCAGACATTTAGGTACCTACTGTGTGCCAGTCACTGTGCTAGTTGCTTTCATAGATCCATTTAACCCTCACAATAACCAATGTGAGATGAATATGACTCTGTCTTGCCAAATGATCCTAGGACAAGCTACAATTAGAGTGGAGATTCAAACTCAGGACTGTGACTGCAGAATTGTGTCCTTTCTATGACACCTTCTGGGCAGATGCTCAGTCTCTCTGACTACCATTTTAGCTCTTAGGAGCACCAAGAGCTGGCATTCAGAGAACAGTTGCCAGCTGGTCCGCCCTTGCCTGAAAACCACGAAAGCCTGGTCAGTGAGAACATAGCCAGGAGAATAGATACTGCCCCAGTGTGCTCCTGGCTGGAGTCATCTCCAGCATGATGTCCAATATCAATACCAAAGTATGATTGGCAAACAATTCCAGCTTTTCATGTGTGCTTCATTGATTTCTGAAATCTCTTAATTCCTGTATATTTCAGCAGTGGTTTTATTACCTGTGATTACCTGTGTTAAAGGTTATCTGTACCAGCTGCTCAGATTTAGTGAGGTGTCTTAGTCATTTCAGAGTCAGGCTGGTTCCCAGGGCTTCTCTGCCTGTCAGGTTTGATGGGATTTTCTTATTGACTTCTACCAGTTTTATAAGAATTAAAAAGAAAATCAGTTTTCTGAAAGAGCTATGAAAGGAAGGGGTTATTATTATTATTTAATTAAAAATAAAACAGAGGAGTGTGGTGGCCATGAGAATAGAACGCACCTTTCAAACTTCCTGTTTGAGGATGTGCAACTGACTGAAGGCTCCAGCTGCTCCATTCTCTGTGCATCGCGGCTGTCTACTATGGCTGTCCTCCACACGGGCTGCTTTCTACAGAAAATTAAGGAAATTTACAGGAAACAAAATTAAGTAACTGGCCAGTAATCATTCAATTATAAGTAGAGCAGGTGAAATAAAATTTATATTTGAGATGTTCAGAGCAGGCTGGGCTCTCAGAACCAACATATCTGTGAAAAAGTGGAAGAAAGCCAAACTCATGGGAGACGTGAGAACTCTTTTGAAATACTTCAAGGACTGTCATGTGAATGAGGAAATAAACGTATTCCTAATGGCTCCAGAGGGAGGAGCTTGATGACTCTCAAATGGTTATCTCTTGCCAAAATTTTTCTTCTGAGCTCCAGCGTCATAAATATAACTATCTCCTGGACTCATCCATTTGCATGTCTCAGAGGCATTTCATACTTAACGTGGCCAAAGCTCATTTTGATTTCTTTTCTTCAATGCTTGTTCCACCATTTGGGTTCCCAGACTTAGTAAATGACATTGACATCGATGTAATTTGTCACATTGAGAACATGGCACCATCCTGGACTCCTCTGTGTCCTTCACCCTGGACCTCTGATTGGTCACTCCAGTCTCCTGGTGTATTGAGAAACCATACTTTGTTCATTTCTCTATCTGTATCAGTTATCTATAGCCGTGTAACAAAACTTAGCAGCTTAAAACAACAAACATTTATTAGCACATTTTCTTTGGGAGAAGGACTCGGGGGCAGCTTAGCTGGGTCCTCCATGTCTTCCACAATACTTCAGAGTGTCAGCTGTGGCTGCAGATAACTCTAGACCCAACTGGAGGAAAATCCACTTCCAAGTTCACTCACATGGCTGTTGCTAAGACTCAGTTCCTTGCTGGGTATTGACCTGAAGTCTCTCTCAATTCCTTGCCATGTGGGCCTCTCTCTTAGAGAGCTAATATCCTGCCTTCCTCAAGAGTGAGTGAGAAAGAGAAGGCAAGGAAGATGGAGAGGGGGTCATTATAATCTAATCTCAAAAGTGACAGCCCATAATATTTTAAAGAATGTTTTTATTGATTTTAGAGAGGGAGGAAGAGAAGGATAGAGAGAGGGGGAGGAGAGAGAAAGAGGGA
>NW_005327113.1:0-2277 GCF_000412655.1 Myotis brandtii | reverse complement strand
CGGCCGATACCGCCCGCTCCACGGAGCCGCCCTCCTCCCCACCCGAGACCTTTAGGTTTAACTTAGAAAAAGCCAGAAGAAAAGGGGCACCCGTGTCCTCCGGCGGCCGTGGGCGAGCACACAGGCAGGAGCTGCTGCTGCTGGTGTGGGCGCGCACGGGTGGCCTCGGGGGCGGAGGCTGCACGTTTGGGCGTTTGGCGAAAAGCATAGAACTCGGGTCCCATGAGCTCGCTTAGTAGCTTTACAGAAAAATCCCACCAACAATTACCGGTGTAATTCTGTTGGCGTGGAATGAATCAGAGTTCCTAGACAAACGTTGGGAGACGGCTGGGATCTCGCAGTTCGACGTGAAACAGGCTTTCCTCTGGCCCGGGAGGGGCGCCTGGCTGAGAACTTGGTTTTCTGGGAGCCGGTAGTGCTCAGAGGGCCCATGTTTCTGCCTCAGTCGGTATCTCATGAGTCAGGCCATGTAAAGCGACTGGCAGTAAGTACCTAGGTGCTAGGTACTCCTTGTACTTGATCTCATTTAAGCTGAACTCTAAGGTGGTTAAAAGTGCTATTTTGCCGATTAAGAAAAGGAGGCAGAGCCAGGCCGGTGGCTAAGTGGTTAGCGTCAACCCATGAACCCAGAGGTCACTGTCAGGGCACGTGCCCGGGCTGGGGGGCTCCATCCTCTGTAGGGAGGAGTGCAGGAGGCGGCCATCGATGATGTTTCTGTCTCATCCATGTTTCGATCTATCCCTCTCCCTTCCTCTCTCTTTAAAAATCATTAAAATCATATTTTTAAAAAATTTTTAAAAGAAAAGGAAGCTGAGAAGTAACTTGGGAGAAAGTTAGTACACTTGGTCATTAGAAAGCTATGTTTGGAGCTAGACTGTGTGGGTTTAAGTTTATTCTGCCTTTGCTGCTTTTGTGACTTGAGACAATTACTTAACTTTCCGAGTCTCAGGAGACTTGTTTTGCATTTGTAAGAGAGGAGTAGAAATAATGTCAACTTCATAGGACACGGGTTGTGTGAGGAATAAGAGAGATGATGTGTGTAAATCCTTAGCACAGAGCCTAGCACAAGGTAAGCATCATTGTTGTAGATTCACAGTCGTTGGCAGAAATGAAACTGACTTCAGATGTGGGTATTCCACTGCCGCATGCTGTTTCCTGAGGGTTGGGTTTAAAACAGTCTACGCGCAAGAACATGTTGACTAACCGACCTGCCTATCCGTGTAGTGCTCGTTGCTCTTATCGGTTTTCATATTTCTCATTCTGAAAGGCAACGTAGGTAAGGAAATGCCAATCAAGGTCCTGACAGGAAACCCACTTCAACCCGGATGTTCCAAATGAAGAGACTTTAGTACCGGGAGGACCTAGTGGAGGGGCGGGGTTACTGTTTGAAACGATGACAAAGTTACGCTTGGTCTTTCTCTGAAAAACCTTTTTCTTCTAGGATACGTTACTTGGTCTCTCTGGCATGACCTGCCTCCGATGATTTATTACTTTCCCCTGCAAACACTGGAACTCACCGGGCTGGAAGTTTTTGGCGTAGCTTTTCTCTCTCCGCTATTCCTCATAACTACTCCTGTCTGGAAGCTGGTGCACAAGAAGTGGATGCTAGCCCTGCTGCGGATCCTTGCTGTTGGTAATTATTTGAAAGTATTTCTTTACGTTTATTTTAGTTAAAAATCAAATGAAAATATGTAGACTGTTCTTTGAATGCTAAATGTTTGAATTAGAAAAAAGAGTTCTCTTTCTCTTACTACTACCTCAAGAGTTTTAGTAAAATTGGAAGAGTAGACAAAAAGCCCAGGTATTTTACATTTCTAATTTTCCTATCAGATTGGAAAGCTTAAGTATCATGAAAGGACAAGGGGAAAGAAACCGTGGTAAACAGTTCAACTCTTGAATATATTGTATTCTTTCCCCCCCAAATATGACACAAAACTCAGAAACCATTAAAATTGTTAGAGGACACTGCATAAAAATATGAAAATTATGCGTGACCAAAGCTATAGTAAGCAAAGTCAAACAACAACGTAGGAAAAATATTTGCAGTTCTTTTAGTCAAAGGGCTAATTTCCCTAATATATGGTTTTTTCACAAATCAGTAATCAATAAAGGACCAACAACTCAATAAGAAAGTGGGCAAAGGCTACCATCAGTTTACTGGAAATGAAATATAATTGTTTATTTAAAAATGTACTAAGATGTGTAGAATACAAATTGTACTCACAATATACTTATGTATAGTTTTACCTATTGGGTTGGCAAAAAAATAAAGTCTGA
>NW_005327112.1:0-2275 GCF_000412655.1 Myotis brandtii | reverse complement strand
ATTGTCTTTGATCACCTCTTTATATGGTAATTTTATAATATTTTCTAAAAGGAGAGAAAGAATAGAAAGATAATGCCATCTTCCCTCTTGCATGGTTAATCAACAATATTTTTATTATTGATTAGAAAAACTACTCTCAACTTCATAACTTGGTCATTTTATTAAAAAAAATTATTAGGACTGTTGGCAAGTTTGGGGAAACCTTAATCAGATTTCTTTAAAATATGAGCTGTAAAATGTAGAAGAATTTCCTACAACTTAGTTGGCTTTGTTAATTTCACACCATTTTCCCCTCCAATATCCACATATTTTGGTGTCAGGCACTCTAGTCACAGTCAAAGAGCAACACTCTGTCCAGCAGGCAGTAGCCATCTACCTGGAAGCTCTTCCCACACCAGATGGCTAGTACTAACTGAGCTGTATGGCGAAATGACTGCAGACCACTAATGACATTTAGCCACACCCAAACTAAATGTATCCCCAACTCAATTTCCCCTTTGCTAGACTTCGAAAATGCCTGAAGCCATTTCAGCACCACTTGGTGAAAGGGAAAGCTTGACAGAGAGGAAGTTGGAGTGGACACAGACAATGGTCTTAACCAATTATAATAAAAATGTATTATGTTTGCAAATCTTACAGAACCATGCAGCCATGTGTACACATCGCTAGGGCCTCTCCCCGAGATGTAGAAGGGACCTATGCAAGGAAGGGGCCCTGAAGCTTACGTTTCACTAGCTTCATGACAAATGCACCTCTGAGGGGGCTGCAAGGTAGTAAGTGCTATGTAAAGAAGAAAAATATAGCAGGGCAGGGGATATAGGGTCTGGGATCAGGGAGTGAGATGGGCGTGGTGGCCGCCAATGGAAGCAGGTGATCAGAATAGGTCTTTAAGAGAGGGAAGACCTGAGTGAAGACTTAATGGTGAGAAGGTGAGCTAAGCAGATAGCTGGTGGAGAAGAACTGCAGGCAGAAGGAGCAGCTAGAGCAAAGAAACCAAGACAGGAATGTGCCCCCGTATGTTCCAGGGGTCTCAAGGAGACTAGTGTGACAGAGCAGCATGATTGAGAGGGAGAATAACGTGAGGTCAGAGAATTAAGGGGCTGGCAGCCAAATAGGGAATCTTTGGAGGATTCTGAACAGAGAAGTAACAGGATCCAACTTACACTTTTTAAAGGATCATTGCGGCTGCTGGGTGGAGAGTAGGCTACAGGCAATTAAGGTCATATGAAGGGTGGATGATGGTGACTCAAAGTACTATATGTATATGCTATGAATAACAATGGGCATGGTGAGAAATGGTCCATTTCTATTATTCATTCCAGAGCAATTTTACTTGCTTAATTTATTGATTAGCAGGATTGGGAAATCAAATGTGTAGCTAGTCTAATATTTCTGAAACAGGATTCTGCATCTATGGGTGTAAATAAAATCAAATTAAGTAACTGTTCATACTCAGTATTTGTGAAGGCATAAAAATATCAACAAAGTACTGAAATAATTAATGTTATAGAGACAATGACCAAAATTTAACTCGTATGGGAAAAGATGAGCTAAATGGGGAGTTTTGAGCTAATGTGGCTCTTTGACAAGTTTGCTTGGCACCACTTATGACATCCATTTAAGGACTTGTATATGGCCTAGTTTAGTGTCATTATCCAGACTTCAATGTTACAAGTCTGGTTAAGAGGTTGCTGTTGGGGGAACAGCAGGCTCCTAAACTCTCCATAACTGCTGAGCAGACCCCCCTGGAAGCTCTCTGTGCGTGAGTGGAAGGCCAAACACTGAAGCTTCAAAATGTCTCAGGATGCAATGCTGTCAAGAGGCAATAATAGGAAAATGACAGTGCAGTGTGTTGCCAAAAGTTGGGAGGCTGAACAGTAACAGGATTTACTAGTAGAGGTCTGATGAAGGAAAGGAATATAAAATAGCCACACAAAACTATTTGGCATATTCCAGGTGAGTATAATTAACTATGTTGAAATAAGGATAATTTACACTTTGTCTTGGATTAGGTTCCCCAGGAAACAGACTCTGAGGCCAAGATTTACCTCTGGAAGTTTGCTGGGGAGTGTTCTCAAGAGCAATACTAGTTAGGAAGTGAGGGAAGCAGGACTGGGCAGGGGGAAGTGAATTGTTATGCAGTTGCAACAGAGGCCTCTAGTGGGAGCTCTAGAGCTGAGATGGCCCTTCAGAGTTCTTCAGAATTGAGGCCAGGGAACCATGCCTTTGCACTGCCTGCCAACCAAATGCTGGATGAAGGTTGCCCCCAGAATGA
>NW_005327111.1:0-2275 GCF_000412655.1 Myotis brandtii | reverse complement strand
GTGCAGGGCAGCTCCCAGGACACACAGGTGGTGCTCAGTGGAGCCAGTGCTGGAAGAGCCTTTGAGTAATGGTCAAGCCTGGAATCTCTGGCCACAGAGGCTGGTGACTGAAGGTCACAGGAGTTGGGGAGGTGGAGAGTCAGAAGCTGAGGATGTGATGCAGGGCAGGCTCCTGACCCAGGTCTCCCTGGCTGGAGTGTTCCAGGGGTTGGGACATTGCTCTCTTCCTTGCCTGGAAAAAGGTGAAGAGTATATATCACCGCCTCGGGCCAGCCACCTGTTGGTCCCTGGTAGTGACATGCCAGTGACCAAGGGATCCCTGGTCCCTATTCCACTCCCTTTCCTCCAGTCCTCAGCCAGTTGCAGTGGCAGGGACTGGGGCTAGACACAACTAAAGAGGAAAATAGGATAGGGTGGTGGGTCAGTTACAGAAAGGAATGTGTGAAGTAGAAACTGACAGAGGTGCCATTTAATAGGTGACATGTGATGTCCTTCCTGGCTGGGGAGGGACCATGTTGTCTAGCTGATCCCCCCAGGACCCTGATGCTGTTGGGTGGGGTCTGGGGTGGGGTGGGGGAGAGAACTATGGGCAGGAAGAGGGTGAGTAAGCAGTTGGAGCCGAGAGGCGATTGGCTGTGGCTCTCAAGCAAGAGCGTTACTTGGTGGGTGGTGTGTGTCAGGAACTGCTGGGGCCTGTTGCCGGGCAGGTGGATTGTGCTTGTCCCCAGCAGGGCGAGTGCCTAGCGCTTCTGCTGTCAATGCTGGCCTTCCTGGAAGCAAGAGGGAGTACAAAAGAGATGACCTTGTAAAGCTCCAGGAGGCCTGGCTCCTATTCAGAGGGCTCTTCCTCCAGAGCATGCTGGGTTGGTAGGGAGGTAGTGTGAGGTTTGGGCTGGCTGATCATCAGATTTACGAGGGGAATTTTAAGGGAAGACAGAGTATGGTCCATGCCCATGAGATTCCGATTTGATAGGTCTAGAGGGGACTGAGAGTCTACATACTTGTTCTAAAGAGCAACACCATAATGCAAATACCTACTATTTGTTTGGCATTGGTAATCAGCTACCCAGCCGTCGGGAGATGAGGAGCAATCAATTTCCATCAGCCGAGGAGCCCGGGGGGAAGGCCAGCATGACATCTCCCCGCGTGCGGTGTGACTGCTTGCAGGCTGCACATTAAAGCCCAGCTTTCCGGAGAGGCTGGTGTGGGTCATTCCAAATTTCAAAGTGTTTTAACTAAGGTGCGATTTGTCCCTTTCAGCAACACCACTTAGAAATTGTCAGCGACTGTGTCTGTGATTTTCTATAAAATGTATTACATGCGTCCCTGCCTTTTTAAAGAGTCGCGCAAGCATAAATGTAACCTTTTCTTGATGTCCCACGGGTATGTTAGGAACCTTAATTAATGTACTGAGCTCTAATTCAGCGGGATGACTTGCTTACACCAAATGGCCCCTTTGAGGTTTTGAGTGGCTGTGCCTGATTTTTAGTTTTTCCAGTTATGCTTCTTGCTGACTGATGTCCCTTTTTGCTAGACACAGTGTACCTGTGCCTAAAGCAAATGTCTCTTCGCTTTTAATTCCCACTTATTATGTGGGCTTGGGAAGTGGGTAACTGAGGTTCTTATAGCTGAGTGGGGCATCTTGTGGTTAACTTCCCATCATCCATTCCACACCCCCTCCCTGAGTAGCAATAATGAAATTTGGGATTGACCTCAGCCTGGTCGGGGGTGGTGGTGATTGGTTTAAGGGGGACCCTCTTTCCTTTGTCAGCGGTTGGCTCATGGATGGACACGTGACACAATTTTGACTAATGGGGTTTGAAGTGAGGTTCTCAGCTGATTTCTGGGAGTCTTCTCATCAGCCACAGAGCACCACAGGGAATCATTCTCCAAGGAAATGTAAGTGAGGGGACACAGCCCTGATTGCTCTTGGCAGCCGAATGATAACTTCCAAAACTTTCTTTGGGAACAAGCCTACTGGGGATGGCAGAGTGGGAATTGGCATTCCAGAGGCGGGCACAGTGGAGAGATGGAAAGAACTGTGAACTAACTGGATGGTGTGTGTTTTGAACTGCTCAGGCTCCTCTCCTGTGAATTATATTTTCTTTGGTGTCAGCCCCTTTGAATTGAGTTGGGTTTTTGGTTATTTGTAGCTGAAAGGATACCAGTGGGTAAATAGCAAATACATGAAACAATAGAGTGGGTTCCTAGTGAAGCCGGAAGGTTTTGGTAGGTATACTTTGAAAGGGCGAGGGCTACACCCTCCATCTTGCCC
>NW_005327110.1:0-2273 GCF_000412655.1 Myotis brandtii | reverse complement strand
AAACATAATTTGAATTAATCTTAACAAATATGTCTCAGTTAATGGAGTTTGATGAATTTTCAACCACTTTAGAAGTCCTGTGCCTGAAGAAATCAAAATTTACTCCCAGAGCTCATATTTTCTTGCATAGCTTAGGCACTGTCAATGTGTATTTCTCTCAATTTCCTACTTCTAAGTTCTTGGCTGAATAAACCCCTCTGTTTACTGAGACTTTCTCTATGTGTGCAGTATGGCTGATTCAATTTCTTTATACTCAAGTGTAATCACATTTTGTCCAGCTTCTCTGAGCTGGTCCTATGAAATTTTTGGATGTTTGTAAACTCCTAAGATACAATATATGAGCAATATCTTTTATTCCAGAGATGCTTAACATATTTATTGTAAGTTAATTTTATTGCCATTTTCAAACACAAAAATGTATCTACATGTGTATGTTTGTAAAATTGAGATGCATTCCATGGTTACAGTGTAAGTGGAAACTTTTATGTGCCAGTTCCCTCCATCCCCCACTAACTTGTCCTCCAGGTTTTACTGCATCTTATAAAACAATCTACTTTCAAGAGGAAATACAAGAGCTTAATCTTTAGCAAAACCTCTGGCAGTATTCTTGAGAATAGTACACAGTGGTCCCTGTATACTTTTAATAATCAGTTTCTATCATAGTTCCTTTCTATCAAGAGATACCTCTTATATTACCTCTTGTGTTAGAAAAGGTTGCATATAGGAGAAGTTTCTATGTAAGAGTTTCTTTTTTTCTCTCTGGAACAATCTGGAGGTGCTATAGCTGCCTTGTCTTCCACTGGGATGGTTGTGACATATGTTCACATGGTTTCTCAGAGGACCCAGGCAACTAAAATCTTCAGTTTTGGCTGCTCTATCCAGCAACTGAAGGATAGCAGGGCCAAGATACCTAAAAGCCTCTGCATTGTTTCATTGCGGATACAGATGGCTGCTGATATATTCAGCCCCCATGTCATTATTCCAAAGAGAAAGTAGGAGGATTGTTGGAAGGAGGAAGCACCTGCAGACTTCTAATTACATGTCATTTGGTGATGAGTGTGTCATAAGGAAAGCTCTAGCTGCAAAGGAGTCTGAAAGGAGAACCTTGGCTTTCTAGACTCTTGAATAGAAAGTAAGGAAGAGGGAAATCGGAAATGCATGTTGGGTAAGTAAGCCTAAAATACCTGTCACTTTCGAGTTTGCAGGCCTCCTTTTATGTGTTTAAACTTTTTTTTAATTGTTATTTTTCCCCGCCTTTATAGTAACTGCAAACCTATAGGGAGGAAATCAGGTGAAAATTATACCCAGATGATGCTTTTTTAAGATACAACATCAAAGACAATTTATAAAATACTTGATAAGCTGAACTAGATTAAAATGAAAAACTACTGCTTTGCAAAAGACAATTTAAAAGAATTGGAAAACAGCTGCACATAAGAGAAAATATTTACAAAAATCAAATCTGATAAGGACTGTTATCTAAAATACACAAAGAACTCTTAAAATCAATAATAGGAAGACAAGCAACTTAATTAGAAAATGGGCCGAAAACTTTAATAGACACCTCACCAAAGAGATACAGATGGTGAATAAGCATATGAAAAAATGTTCTACATCATGTGTCATCAGGAAAACACAAATTAAAGCAACAATGAGATACTACTACACACCCTTAGACTGACTGAAATCTGAACACTGACAATATCAAATGTGTCAGTGAGGATGTGGAGCAACGGGAACCCTCGTGCACTGCTGCTGGAAATGCGGAATGATGCAGCCACTTTGGATGACAGTTCGGAGGTTACATACAAAAGGAAACATACTCTTACAATATGATCCAGCAATTTCACTCCTTGATATTTTCCCAAAGCAGTTTAAAATGTCTGTGCAAAAGCCTCTACATGATGTTTGTAACAGCTTTATTCATAATTGCCAAACTGGAAGCAACCAAGATGTCCTTCGGTAGGGAAGTAAGTAAATAAACTGATATAATCATACAATGGCATATTAGTGCTAAAATGAATGGAGCTATCCAGCCATAAAAATATACCAAGGAACTTTAAATGCATATTACTAAATGAAAAGAGCCAATCTGAAAAAGATATCTACGTATGATTCCTACTATATGATATACTAGAAAAGGCAACAAAAGATCAGTGAGTGCCAGGAGTGGATGGGAAGGAACTGTGAATAGGCAGAGCACAGAGGACTTGTAAGGCAGTAAAAATACTCTGTGTAGCCCTAACCGATTTGGCTCAGTGGATAGAGCATCA
>NW_005327109.1:0-2271 GCF_000412655.1 Myotis brandtii | reverse complement strand
AAAAAACAAGCGTGAGTGATTGGAAACTGCATCAATGGATATTCAGACCAATAGCCATTTATTTCTTGACCAGACTCAGAATGTGAATCCTGCTTTTCTTTGCCCACATTGTCACATTCTGTTCATTAAATGAGTTCTGGCAGAAACATGGCTGAACCGGACTGGGAATTATTCAATGGTCTACTCTGCTTAGTTTGCAAATCTATTTTTTGGAAATAGGCAGAGTCGAGGTAATATATTTTATTTTGGATATATAACTTTAGGTTTTCTTTTACCTCGTTTTAGCACCTAATCCCTTGATTATTTAATTGCGCCTCATATTTCTACAGCGGGTGGGGAGGAAAGAAAACAGAGATGAAAAGCAGTATGATTTGGGGATCACCCGTGACTTAGTTACTGGTGTTAACTGTATTCTTAACTATGATCTTTTCTTCTTTAAATTTTTATATTAGCCCTGGAATTAAGCTGGTTAGTGGTTTCTTTAAACAGGAGTCTTGGACACACGGCGATTCATCTGGGGAGAGCTCATAGGCCTGTGGGCTCCTGGTAATTTCCCTTCACTTTAGAAAATGACTGACATCTCCACTTTTGACCCCACTGTCCATTTAGAGAATATCATATGTTGTTGGTAGCAGGTCGTTCCAAAGAAACGATTCATAGGAAAAATATAAAAAGTTCACATTGTTATGTGAGAGCATGTAACAAAGGTGAGGAACAGCTGGCATCACCTTTGTTGAGCGTTACTTCCATGACAATTCTGTCCTTGGGCCCATGGGCCTTCCGACCCAGGGATGAGGAGTTGCTTTCATCAGAGCCCACCGCCGAGGTTCCCCCACTGGCGTTGAAGCTTGGGGAGCTGGATCTACTCATGTGTGTGGGGGTGGAGCAGGGTGTGAGGCTTGGACTCAGTAACTTTGTGCGGACGGTTAACACAAACAATCCACTCCGGATTTGCTGAGGAAACAAAACGAACGTAGGGCTGAAACATTCAGACCGTCCCTATGCCAAAGGGTGAAAAACAACACTAAACCCAAACCCAAACCAGAAGGAGATGAAGAAAAACATCAGAAAATAAAGGAGATCAATAAGAATGTCGTTACCTTAAAGGTATGAATGGCTTCTTGAAACGTCAAGCCCTTTATTGGTATTCCATTTACATCTAGGATTTCATCCCCTAGTGACCAAATAGGAGAATAACATTAACGTCAAGCTTTAATTTAGGGGAATCTGTCAGTATGCGAATAGGATACCACAGGGTCCCTGATTTACAACTCTGTAAAGTGAATTTTATCCTTGCATCCACGTTCCTTAGCTTAGCTCCCAGGAATGTCACAAAATGGGGCAATGAATGCATATTTCTTTACAGTAACTCTGTATTTCCACGTTTAATTAAAACAACTATGGGAAGCATCCAAGTCTTATTCTTTAGCCATTGCCAAGTTTAATATCAGATGTCCTATGTTTAGAGATCAAACTGCAAAAACGAAGTCCCAAGTCTTTCCTCATGGTCTCTGTTTAAAAACTTAAACCCACAGGCAGTGAAGCATGAACGCACATATGTGAGAAGCCACTCCCATCTCTGGGCCCAGAGAATCATCACAGAGCAGGGGAAATCATCTCAACAACAGAGACAAAAAGAAAACAAACAAAACAAAACCTTGTGAGATATTATTTAGGAATGGCAGCCCCACCTCTAGAAATAGTCTAGATGCCCAGCCTTAGTGGTGCTCCAGGTTCTCCGTCATTAAGCGGGCACGCTACTATACGCTTCTGTGTCAGAAATTATTGTAGGCTAATGTCAAACTGCATTCACAGTCTTTCCCCTCAGCCCCCCATCCCGGACTCATCTTCAACTCCAAGAAGGTATAGTTAGGTCATTTTCAAGCTGCTGATAGTGTCTGCTGGGAATAGAAAAGAACTTGAACATCCTGTTGACTTAGCAGAGTTTGTTCTAGTTTGTACTCTTGTAACATAGTCTGTTTTTTTAAAAATAACAGTTCATCAAAAACGCTACACAAAGGGGCCCTGAGAGAAGAAGAGGTGGACCTTGCACAGCAGTGTAGGATGGAAGAGGGACTTCCCTTACCTATGACAGAGTGCAAAGCAGCACAAGATCTCTCACATCCCCTCCCTGGGACGGCCAGTCCCAGGAGCACACTGTGCACCTGATCAAAGGAACCCTGTCCATGAGTGTAAAAATGTAGCCACTCCCCATGCATTTGTTGTGTGCCTTCCCTTTAATGCAACTGCAGAAGTTGTAAAATAAGTGAC
>NW_005327108.1:0-2268 GCF_000412655.1 Myotis brandtii | reverse complement strand
CCACTTGGATTCTGTTCCTATTTTGTAAGGAAAGGTTTCAGGACAAGCCCTTGTCTGTCGCTGACTCCGCCTTGCTGTATTATGCAAAATAGTAACATTCTCCTAGGTGTCAGGGAGCCTCATCATTTGTCCTACCTCCTAGTATGAGCCAGGGGAAAGCCAAGGGTGAGATTTGTGGGCCATGAGGGGGATGGAGGAGGACCGCTGGCCCCAGAGCTCACCTGAGTCTCCGAATTTCTTCCCTGCGGGGGATGAGCAGCAGAGGATGGCCAAGCCCTTTACTAACCCCAGGACAGCGGCCCTGCCTGGGGTCTTGGCCTGGCCATGCATCTGCTTAATGCTGGTGGCGGAAGCCAGGACATTCCCTCCAGAGGCTGCGGCTGGGAGCTGGGCAGGCACAGGGCTGGGCTTGCTTCCTTTCAGAGGCCCGGGTGTAAGGGGCTCCCCCTGCCTTGGAGCGGGGGCGGTGGAGCAGAGCTGGGAGCTAGGAGCTGGAGGGGGGAAAGAACTTCTTCCCAAACAGTTACTAAGTGTGTGTTGGTACGAATTCCTGCTTCTGTGAGCCCAGCAGGGGATGTGGAGAGAGGGGAACAGGTTTGTATTGCCCCCTGCCCTGCTCCTTCTGTCTCTCCTGTTACGTTACAGAGGAGACTTACGTAACAGATAATGGGGGTAAATCTGTGGGCCAGTTTACACCTGTTATCTCCTTCAGTGCCTCAGACTTGTGCGCCAGGAACTCCTGTTTCTAACTGACGAATGGGGAAACCAAGTCACAGACATACTCGAAATTGCCCTAAGTCACAGGACTCGAAAATGGCATCATTTGAACCCACGTCTTTCTTTCTCTGGACCGCTTCCCCTCAGCCTAACCTCAGTCTTGGGTTGCTCCCAGGAGTATGACCTGGGGTGGGGGACTTTAAGGAAAAGTCTTTATTGGGGAAACCTGTATTGTTGGACCACTTTTCCTGCCAGAGATCTCTTAAAATTTGGACGATCTAAGGTTCTGCGAGTTTTATGTTCTCACTAGCCTGCCTAGGGAACCTAGCTTCAAGCGCATCGCAATTGGCTTTGTATGGTTTTTGCCATGCGTCTCCCCCAGTCCTGCTGCTTCAATAAAGGATGTAAATGTGCTAGAATGTTCCAAGCCCAGGCAGCACCTGCTAGAGGTCTCAGTGGCAGAGCCAGGCCTCCCCCAACCTGACGCCCGCCGAGGCCATCCAGGGGCCGTGCTGGGGACTCACCAAGGGCCTGGGCCAACGGGGCGTTTGCCTGGAGAGACCGGGAGGCTCGGGGGGTTCTCCGTTGGCTGGCACGGCCCTTGGCTGCCGCTGAAACTTTCTGGAAGCTCGGGAGCAGTTCCGCGCACATCTGGCTGTGTTCTGCCGGAGGCGTTTGGGACCTGCCCAGACCGGGAAGGTGGGACCTGCGCACAGGAGCGCATATCCACCCGCCGGCTTACGGAGCAGAATGATCACCACTTCCCTGCGGCCTCCTCCAGAGCCCGGCGGCGTAATCGTCCTCTCCTCTCGGCGTTATATATGATGAAAGGTCGCACAGCGCTCTTCTGTCGGGCAAATATGTAAAATCAGCCTGGGTACCCGGCAAAGTACCTTCACTTACATCCTTGTTATAAAAGCTTCATTTAAAAGTCCCTGGGCCATAAAGCAACGCGAGCGCAGTGTTTGCCATCGCAAGTTGTTAAGCAGGCAGTCTGTGTCAGAGGGGGCCCTTTTAGGCAGCGTTGCTATCAGTTATGGAAGAGGTCAAAGCTTTACTCCCCCGCCCCACCCCCACCCCCGGGGCCTGGAGTGAGGCCACAGCAGCTGTCCAAGAGGACATTTTTGCGACTTGGTTTAGGCGCCGCCTACCCAGGCTCTCTGGATACACTTGACAGTGGTTGGACATCACAGCTGTGCCGTGGCCAAGGGCCACCCTGCGCTCTCCTTGGGAGAAGAGTGTGGCTATCCGCCCTTTCCACTTTACGCAGAGTGGCCTCTCGGTAGTCATTCACCAAATGGTCCTGGTAGCCCCGTGTGTGCCAGGCGCTCGGCCAGACTCTGGGCTGCCTGTGGGGACAGCCACGTGGCCTCGGTCCTTCTGGAACCACAGTCTGTCAGGGGACTTGGTGCTGATCACGTAGAAGTGCCGATGGACCTGTGATTTCACGTGTTGCGTCAGTGCCCAGAGAGCGTGAGACAGGGGTCACGCCCAGTTTGGAGGTCACGAACGGCTACCAGAGACAAGAGTGAGCAGCATTTAGCTGGGTCA
>NW_005327107.1:0-2264 GCF_000412655.1 Myotis brandtii | reverse complement strand
TCCTCTCTGAAATCAATAAAAAGCATATTTTAAAAAGCAATAAACATCAGAATCTTCCACAAAAGGTAATGGATATGAGCAACCACCACACAAATGCGTTTACATTTGACAAAATATCTTCTTTATCCCAGTTAATCCTCACAATCATAATATAAAGCAAGCATTTAAGGTCAGTACATTTCTCTCATATTTATCTCCTTAAAGCTTATCACAACCAAACTACATCAAATACTTATTTATCATATTACCTATTTCTCCCCACTAGACAGTGAGTTGCATAAGAGCAGGGATTTCAGTGTGCTTGGTCACTATGGTTTACCTGGTACCTAGAGCAGTGCCTAGCACATAGTAGGCGCTTAATAAATATTTGTTATTAAAAACTTATTACCACTATGACAGAGGTTGAAAAAGTTAGACAACTTGTTAGAAAGAGAGCCAACCTGATGATGTCATGAGCAGGGTTCCCTCCACTATAGGACAACACCTCCGATCTAGAAAAAGGAAGAGAAAGAAATCAAATAAAATGGCATAAAGTTGCTTTTGAATTATGTTTATAAAAATGAATACAGATGCACACACGGGGGCAACTAAGATACCTCTTTCTAGTGGATGTGAGCCAGCACCCGACAAGGAACATTAATAGGACATTGAGGACATTGAGAGGTGGGCTTTCCTCACTCCCTCTGTGGCTGTCTGACATTCAGTGTCTGATCATTGGTTCATCCCTGGGAGTTTTAAAATTAAAAACTGGTCAAATGATCTATGGCCAGTATAATTTTTAGCATGAGGTTTAAAACTCTCAATTATATTTTCCTCTAACACATCAAGTCTCTTTAGTAAGGAGAGGCGAGGCCACAGTTTGAAGGAGGAGGATGGCCAGGCATTGTGGAGGTTTCGGTGAGAATAAGGGTTTGATTTTGAGGTGGTATGAATCTTCTCCAAAGAAGGGGGTTCTAGAGAGTGCTATGTCCTCTCATTTGACAAGCATCTAATGAATTGTGCTCCAGAGTTTTGCTTTCCTGTGATAATTGGTTTTATAATGACTAACTACAAACTACAAATAGTCCATTTTAGAGTATTGTAAAGAAATCTGAGCCCTACGTGTTCACATTGTCTTTTGGGAGAAAAGTAGATCCCAAATGTTAAAAATCAAAACTAATGTTGTTTTTGGAACTTTAGAGTTGAAATCAAGTTATCCTGACCCAATATTGAATTTTAAAAAAACACACACATTTTCATAAAAATGTCCAGTCTTTCTTTTGAACCTCTTTTTGCCCAGTCTCAAAATATGGCATGTGCTTTGCATATGTATTTTCCAGATTTCCTCCCTTTTGACATTATCAGTCTTCAATGTCCGAAGTCTAATAGCAAAAAATGTTAAAGTTTATTTAAAGTACACATTTTTTTAAATAATAAATAGGTCACACAAGAAGGTCACATAGGAACAATTTAATTTGTTGGGACATCAAATAATTTAGCTTGCTCTTGGAAAATGCCTATAGAAAAATAACACATAAAATTTGATTATTAAATTTACCCACACATTTGTTCTGGTATATACATTTACATATTAATTGAATTCCTGGCAAAAATGTGCAATCAAATTAGGGAATTAAATAATATCAACATTTACATTCTTCTCGTAGCCTCTGAGAGTGCATTGTTCCTAAGAAAAATGGACCTGCTTAGCCTTCCTGGCCTGATTAATCATGCAAAAGCCAGGTTCAGAAGGCTTTATTTAGATGCTAAGGACGGCTAGTGTTTGATGGTGGGTATGAAAGGAACAGAGCATGAGCACTTGTCTCAGCCTAAGCCTGCAGGGTCTCCTTCCCGCCCTGGGGAAAGCACTCAACAGCAAAGGGTGTCAAACGCTGACAGACAGGGGTAAATGGAAGGGCTTCAGAGATTCCTCGCGTTCTCCTGTTCCTGCTGCAACTGGCAGACTTCCAGGCCTTGCCTGCAAAGACCACAGAAAGCAGCAGCTGGTGAGCCACATTAGCAAATAGGCCTCAGGCCTCCCCATGTTCCAGGCTCTGTTCACCAACTGCTGTTCACTCAAACAGCTGGATCACAGCGAGCCAAGATGTCGTTAGGGTTTTATGTGTACAACTGTTTTGATATGGATTGTCTGCTAGAGGCAGAGATAATGATAGCTTTCAAGGCTCGCATGTTGGACCGGGAAGGATGCTGATATTTGAAAAAAGAAAACAGACTCTGGAAAGATTGTGAAATGCACAGCTTTAAACACTGAAATGCAGGTCTTC
>NW_005327106.1:0-2262 GCF_000412655.1 Myotis brandtii | reverse complement strand
AATCTGAAGAAGCTAAGAATTTAATTTGAGACTATACCAATTATTCAGTGATAACAGAAAAATAATCAAACAGGGCAAAAATCAGTAAAATAATAGTGGAAAATCATGCAAGTAATCACTGGTGTCTGGAGAAATGTCAATAGTTTGGCCATAATTTAAATCAAAGTTGGGATTAGTGATAAAATTAGTGGTGAAGAATGAGTTAATAGTTGTACACATTTCCAGTAGTTTCATTGGTGATAATGGAGAAAAATGGTAACTTTGAAAAGAGTACTTACAAAGTTTTCTACAGCAAAAATTATATCTCCTGAAAATATCAATGAATCATCTGTCTTCAACTTCATTTCTCTCAGAGACATTGATAATCAGAAACTCTAAAGTCAAAACATACATAAATTACTTTTGTCACCAATATAATTATTTTCTAATTTATTTATTTTAATTATATTATAAACTTATGCAGTTTTTATGGTGACTGGAAATGATAAATATTGCATAATGCCCTAAAAATCAATTTTAATTTCTTATTAAAATTATCAACATATGTAAGCATTTACAAAATAGATAGAATAAAAGCTGAAGCATGTAATTAACTATAAATTGAGTTATCGATGCTCAGACAGCATAACTGATTCAGTGAAACATGGCTGCATGCACTTCACATTTGTGAGAGTTTATTACATTTATTACAAACTAATTAGCATTGAAATGTAATGGTACCACCTAAGGGGCTGGTTTGCCTTTAGTAGTTCTGAAGGTAATGGAGGTTAAAAGCTTGTCTAGTCTGGTAAATAGTTCTCCTCACTCATGAAGTATCATAATATATAAAATAAGAACATGATGCAGTGTAAACTTGAGCACATTGAATTATATGAGATGAAATATTGAAAGAAGGTTTTAGAAACAAAGTTTAGACCACTTAAGATATCAGTTATATTGCATGATGTTTCTAGGTCATTTGCCTACCAATAAATATTTAATTAGAAAAACAAAACTAATCTATCTCTTTCCCCAACTCATGCTACTACAAAAAGAGGATGGTTTTTCTCTGGAATTAATTGCCCAACTACAAAGTCTTTTAAATGTGTTGTATGGTAGTTGACTGTACCATATTGGCTGGGTCCAAGTATCAGCTCCACTAATTCCTTATATGGTTTAGGCAAATTCCTTCATCTCTTTGTGCCATAGTTTCCTAAACAGTAAAATGGAGTACAGCAATAGTTCCTTCATCATCGGTAAATGGTGGAGATTGAATGATATAATACACACCTAATTCCATATTGACATCTACTTCTTGGTGGATCAACACTAATGCAGTAGGCTACACCATTCCACTTTTTCTACAGTTGATACAACAGGAATCTGTTTTGTAGAAGACATCTCTAGGAAAATACTAGGGGATAGAAAAATATCAGAAAACTTTATACTTTGGTTTTCATCACTTTGTATGAGTAAAAGGTTAAAAGCCTTTTAAATACACTGCCCTTCTCTTATTCTGTGTCTGAATGACAGGGATATATTTTATACTCCTGGAACTTCTGTTGTGAAGCCTCTGTCCTAGAATGCATTCCTCCACAACCATTGCTGTTGAAAAAGACACAATGAGACAGCTGAATTAAGCCAGTAACATGAGCAAAATATTAAGATACTGGTATATAAAATTATTCCATAGTATTTTATGAGAAAACATAGGTATTATGTTAAAATATTAAATAGATTTTACATAGAACTCTTAAGACTTTTAGTATTACTATATGTTAATAGTTTGTTAATAGAATTAAGTTTCAAGGACTTAATAATTTTTAATTAAATGAACAATTCCAAAGTTATGAAGGATAATTTTATTTTCTACATTATACCTTTATGTTATTTTAAAAAACTTTCCTCCTTCATTGCTTATAACCCATCACTTAAAACTTGCAACTTTATCCTGTTACAGTTCTCCATTCTCACTGTTGTCACCCTAACACAGATCTTTAGCATTTCATATCTAAATTGCTGAAATAATCTTTTAGCTGCTTTCTCTAACCCAACAGTTGGAAGTAATAATCTTTGGATTCAGACATCTGAGTCTGAATCTTTTTGTTGTTTCCTGGTAACTTTGTGACTGTGGACAAGTTATTTAAAAGCTAATGTATATCCATTTCTTATCTGTTTAAGAGATTAAATGGAAATTAAAAGCATACAGGACAGGCCCTTAACTTGTCAGCACCAAATAAATGATGAATCTATATATATAAAAGGCTAAGCAACTGTCTGACT
>NW_005327105.1:0-2261 GCF_000412655.1 Myotis brandtii | reverse complement strand
TCACTCCTAATCAAAACTTTTTATTACAATTTTTTGTAATCTACTCACATGTATAGCAGCAGTGCAGTGAAATCACTTTAGCGCCTTGTAGGAAATATTCTAATGAAGATTGTTCAGCTTTGAGTTTTATTACCTGAGACCAGATTCTGTTCTTGGGAAAGATGATGAATTCAGGATGTTGTTAACTACGATTTGGGGCTCACTAATCTGATCTTTTTATGATCTCTGGGAAGCTGCAAATGAATAAGCAAACACAGTCTGTTCCTACTTAGAGCTGGATGGTTGGTCTGTGTAACACGGCCATCAGCGATCCTTCTCTCACTTTGAGTAATGAGGAAGCAGTGAGGCATTTCTCCATCATTAAATCAAACCGCCTGATTCGTCCCACTGAGTCTTCCGGGCACAACAATAGAGCTCTGAAGGGGCACTGCTCGCCTGCCCCAATTCTTTGCTGACCCAGCTCCACTGTGCACATCAACAATTCATCAAGAAGGGCCCGGGTCCCTCGATGAAAGGATGCACTAAATGGATGTCACTCGTTTAAGTAAGTGCAATTATGAAGGGTTCGTTGTGATTCTGAGTGCTTCCGCCAGCACTGCCCATCCTCAGACTGGAATGTCCATGGAATTTCAAGCAAGAAGATACCATTGGCACCCCATGTGCCTCTGTTCCGCCAGCCCCCCACAGTGGCCCCCACAGGAACGTCCAGTAATTTGGGGTTCCTGACCCTGTGTAACACTTCTTACCCTGCTGCTTCCAGCCCTGTCTGCACTCTTTCATTTGGTGCCGACATAGATCTTTCCAGTTCGGCCTAAGTTTTCAGAGGTTTCTTCCCTCCCGCACTGAGACCCCAGATCAGATGGCGGCAGCATCCTCCTTGTCCACGCCTTTCTCCAGGTGGGATTGCCAGGTGGGCACACTCCAATGTTTCCAGGGGCAGACCATTACTAAGAAATATGACTCAACCAATAATTGTTTTTTAATCAACAAATTTTGTACATCTTTTGAGAAGTTATTTCTTGTATTTTACTTTGTAAACATTACATTTCCAATAACACACATAATATAGGAATACGCTCATGTGCTGCATTTTAACACTGTAATGCAATCCTCCATCAGTAATTTATCATGCATGCATGTGAATTTTCAGTTGTGTTGTCCAAGACAGGAACCACTAATCACATACAGCTTTTAAATTTAAATAATTTAAAATTAAATAAAATTTGAAATGTAGCTCCTTAGTCACAATTGCCACACTTCATATGCTCCAAGCCATATGCAGCTAGTGGCTACCATATTAACGACAAAAATCATATGACATTTCCATCATCATAGAAAGTTCTGTTGGACAGCATTGACTTATAGAAATATATAGAAATGACTCTGTGTTTATGTGATGTGTGCTACATAAACTGATCACACTGAACATATTGTGTTGTAACTCTTTTGTCACCAAATAATGTGTCTTTCATATTTTTAATGCCACTGCATGTGTATCTTCCATGTCCTTTAAGGCACCTTCCATTTCTAGACTGATGGGGTTTAGATTGTTACCATTTTGATTTGATTTGATGTTTGCTATTACAAATGATAATATAATTAACATCCCTATGCATTCCCCCTACCTGCCCCTTCACCAGCCTGTGTGGCTAATTTTCTAGGAGAGTTATCAAGAAGTGAATTTCTAAGTCAAAGTATATGTTCATTTTTAGTTATTAGAGTTACTGTAAAGCTGGCTTTGAAAGCAGCAAGCAGCTAAATGTACAGTCCCAATAAACCCATCACTCTATCAGCAATTTTATCAAACTGAAAAGTTCACCATGCTTGTGGTTTAAAATGATATCATTGCTGCTTCAAAAGGACTTTTTCAGATGATAAACTGACTATAAGTCAATACAAATTACTGCCAATTTGTACTTCTTTTAGTATTTGTCTTTATCATTTATTGGATAAAGGAGGTTTTTATATATTTAGGATACTGGTCTTATATCTATTACATGTTATTAATATTCACTTATTACTTATTTGTAATTTTGTAAAGTAATGTCTATTACATTTTTAACCTTTTAAAAATGTTTTTGAGTGGCCTTTAGCTCAGAGCCTGAGTATGGCAGCCCTGCTGGAGGGCCCACGGAGGGTCCTCTACTTTTGACCTTAAAGGGTCTGATCTCCAAGCTGGGACCTCCAGCAGAGAGCACTAAAACTGAGAAAGGTGCTCACATAACATGGCTGTGAAAAGCAGAGGGGTCGCTGTCTGCCAG
>NW_005327104.1:0-2260 GCF_000412655.1 Myotis brandtii | reverse complement strand
CACAGATGTCTCCATGGGCACGTGGGCCTTGCTGAAGGCTCAGAGTGGCTCCCATGACCTCAGGCCTCAGCTGGCCCGTGGGCCATGCCCTTACAGGGGACCTGGGGAGCAGGCCTGGGGCTGCTGGTCTTTCTCAGATAACCGTCAGCCTCAGCCGGGCCACTTGGTTTTTGCCGAGAACACCAACTAAGAGCATGTTGCCTTATCTTTTGAACTTTTAGGGACCCAGGGTCATGCCCTCTACATAGACGGAATAACTGACCCCATTGCATGAATGCAGCAAATGCCAGGCTCCGGCCCAGAAATGCTTCCAGTGAGAAAAGCGAGGCCATTTCTTTGCCTGCGGGGCCCTGGGGATATTCTTGCTTGCACTTTCCTGCCAGGTGGGCAAATAAACGTCATATTTTTCATGGAACAATGATATATTTAGCATTTGTTAAGTTTAGACTTCCTAATTTTTCTCTGTTGCTAAACAACTACGCACAAATAAAATGCAATGTTTTAGCCCAAAATAAACAGAGTGAATAGTTTCCCAGATACCACGGGAGAGAGCACCCTGCACGGGTCTGTCCGCTGGTTCTCACACAGGGCAGAGCTGGCTGGGGTGCCCGCTGGGACCCGAGGCCAGGGACACAAGGGTCACTGCCTCTGTGTGACCACGTCAGAAGGGTCTGCTTGTCTGGTTCGTTTCAGCCTCGCCAGTCCTGGGTTTCTCTATGTCTAATGCCGAGTGTGGGAAGAGAATTTTCTGAGTCCTGGTTTGCCCAAGACTGACAGGACAGGGACTCTCAGGCCAGGCCGGGGAGTCCTCCCGGATGTCCAGGGGAGCTTTCGGTCAGTTCTAGAATGGAGGTGACCTTACCAAGGTGGCCGTTTCAGTTCCATTCTCTTGGTGCCTCCTGGGGAACACAGGGCTCTTATGCTCCCCTCCCCATCCTCCCTGCCCTGCTCCTGGGATTGTCCCCTTCCCCTCCTCCCACTACCCCACGCTCTGTACTCCACCCACATGGAGCCTGTCTGCTCCTCTTTCCACATCAGGGACTCCACATATTTGAAGATAGCCATCAGGTCACCCAAGTAAGAGAGTGCTAATTTCCCCTCCTACCTGGATGGCATTGCAAATAACTGTTGAAAGGCTGAATTAGTTAATAGGGCGATGACATAACTGGTAACTGTTTGGTTTAGATCCTTATCTCAGCTGATGGGCCAAATATATTCCAGCTGGATTAAAGATGGAAAGATTCTTTTAAAATGAAATCATAAAATAATAATAAAACATATTTTAAATAGCTACAAGAAACTGTAAGTGAAAAAAAGATCTGGAACTGGTTTGGCCTCTGTAAGCATAATACCCCGATCAGAATCCATGAAGGAGCCGTTCATTGACCTGCTCAAACCTGGAAGTAAAAAGTGTCTACAAATTAAAATAACCCATAAACATAATTAAACATAAAACAGCACATTGGCAATATACTCAGCCTGTATGACAAATAATTGGAACCCCTAATAAGATGGGAACCTTTTCAAAACAATTTAAAGCATGACAGCGTGTTGCTCATAGAATAATAAATTCGCATGACCAGCAGTCACTGAAAATATTTAGCTGTGTTAATAAACAAAGAAATTCAAACTTAAAACCAGATGTGTTTTTGCCTATTAGACTGGAAAAGATTAAAGACGGATGTAACGCCTCATCTTGCTGTGGGGCTGGGAGGCAGGAGCGTGAGGAACGGTGCTGTCCCCCTGCAGGGGCCGTGGCAGGGTGCACCCATGAATAATCGCTGGAATATTACCCACACTCCCACCCCCAGGCCTTTCAGTGCCTGAGAAATCGCAGTCGCTTTGGAATTTGTCAGCATCAGGCTTGGGTAATGGCACAGGTGTGTGCTCAGCCAGGAACGCCTGCAAACGGGGGAGTGACCGGAGTGTTGATACGCTGCTGGGGAGTGTGCACACCTCTGCCACCTTGGAGACAGTCTGACAGTTTCCTTAAGAGCTATACCTACACCTGCTGTGATTCAGGCATTTCCCTCCTGGTATTTACCCAAGAGAGGACAAAGGCAATATCCATGCAAGATTTGTACACAGATGCTCACGGCAGCATCGTTGTTATAACCAACAGCTGGAAACAGCCCAGTGTCAACAACAGGTGAATGGAGAAAGGAACTGTGGGGTCCGTGCAACATCACCACTCGGCAATAACAGGGAAAGAACCCCGATGAACATGATCCTTTAGCCTAGACCCGTGGTCAGCAAACCG
>NW_005327103.1:0-2259 GCF_000412655.1 Myotis brandtii | reverse complement strand
AAAACCATATTTTAATATACAACCCACTCTTTATTTAATTTTTAAATAATCCTTTTAGTAGCAATCTTGACTCAGTTATATTGGAAAAAACTGTTATGGTGGATTTTAAGGTTGTGGGCCATATACAGATGACCATGGCGATGTTTCAACCTAATTTATTCTTCAGCACTTCTTTGAGCTTGATAAATTAACTAGATTATCTTTAATCAATAATTTGTCTATAATTATTTACAAAATATCTTTTAAAAAGATTTCAAATAACAGGATTTGGATGTGTTAAGCAATTCCTTAGGAAAATTGAACTTGTTCAGTGGAAATGTATTCGTTTGGATCAATCAAGCCTATTTGCAGTGTCAATACTTTTTTCAACCACTCTGATATCTGCACAACTGCTACATCAATCAGCTTTAATTTCTATAACTGTTTTATATCCTTGTTTTGTATTTATCATTTATTTTACTTAACAGACATCATACAAATAGGCATTGTGAAATATTTTTGCCCTTTGAGTTGAAATACTGCTTTTTCCTGTTGCATTAAGAAATTCTGAAGGTGCATTTTTACAGCATTTTTTCCTGACCCTAAACTTGTTTTGTTCTCCAAAAATTTATTCTCAAGGTTATTTAAGCTTAGAGCTAAATAAATAAGACTCACACCTTTTAAGCAAAAGAAAGGGCAAGAGTTGTGATCTGTGTCAATCAAACCCATTCCGGTACAAATTTCATTTTCATCTTATTAGACACCAGTTATTCATGTGCCGATTTAATAGTAAAGATCATACAGGAGCTCACATAAAATTAGATATCCAACTCAATGATTCTAAGTCCTTTTTTGAATAACATTTTCCCCTAAAGTAGTTTCATTTGGGCCAGGTCAGCAAAGATGACTCCATATGTCTTAGTTTGCTGGGACAGTAATCAAAACATACTCTTAGACAATGCGTAAAATAGAAATAGCCCATAATTCATACCCGGGGTCTTTATTTAGAAAGCAGCATGATATATTTTATTGTTGGGTAACAAAAATCTATATTGTTTAAAAATGTCTGTAATCTGAGTTCTTTCTTCCCCCCTCCTAAAGTGACATTGACTGAAATCTCTCCATAAAGAGAATTAGGCTGTTGCTTCTAGTTCAAATGCATACCCTTCATTTCCTCTAATTTTATACAATGTAAATAAATACTGTGTGGTGTTCAGAGGCTACTGGAAAACTCTGAATACCGATCATGTGTTCTAAATAAGGCCTTCTTGCATAAAGAATTGCCTTGGAGCTCAGAAAAGTAATAGTTGCTAAGCAGAAAGGTCAACAGGAGCAAGTGGGCTTTTTCCTGTATTTGTCTGTGAGAATAAACATATGGAGGAAAATGTCCCTCTATAAAAGAATTTAAACAAAGCAAAAGTCTTCAGAAAATAGATGGCCATGGAACGTTTATTTAAACTTAAGACTCCCGCATGGAATTAGCCATGTTAGACTGAATTGAATTGAATGAATAATTCCACTCCAATACGGTCTATTTTCCTTTCATTTCTGTGAGTAATGTTTGGAATACTTGTGCCCCACAGAATATGAGACATTTCAACATCAGCAAATTGAGCACAAGAAATAAGACCCTGAAGAAATGGACCCACAACTTCAGGGCTAGTCAAACGCGTACCGATTCAGATCATTGCAGAGGGTGAAGGGTAATATCCGAGATTTTGAAAATGACAAGATGTCACATGTCTAGCATTCATTAGAATTTTATGAATTCTACAATTCAAAATTGGTATTTCAAAATGTGTTGCTGTACAGAACATTTTATATGGTTTTCATAGTATTTCACAGGCACATGAAAAGCAAAATGGAACAGCTAGTTTATAAGGTTGGGAATGTTGAGATTTGTAACTCCAGGAGAATATAAGCAATTTCTTTCCCCCCAAAAGGACTTTCCCATTCTTTCGGTTGAACTCTTGTAAACAATCTGCATTGCCTCTTTGTTCCTAACATATGATATAGTCTTCTGTGAGTTGCTACTAACCTTTATAATAAGCCATCTACCTACATAGGGCTCTCTGGGTAAATTTACCAATTTACCCATAACATATCAATCATAATTTAGAAATGTTGAAAACTTCTAGCAGTACTAAAAATTAAAACCAAAAGGTAACATATTGCTAGAATCTGGACTTTTTTTCTAAAAGAGCTGGTTTTTTAAAGGTGAGATATAAATACTTTACCGAATGAAAAACATGGAAAAGAAAGACAATACACTTTCCTCCT
>NW_005327102.1:0-2258 GCF_000412655.1 Myotis brandtii | reverse complement strand
TTTGGTCGATTTGCATATTAGAGTTTTATTATATAGGCTAGTTACAATACACAGAGATGCCATTCCATTGTTTCTTAGCAAATGCCCACCTCAACCATCCCAGACAAGTTGGATTGTTAAAAATGCTGCAGAATGACTCTACTTTACTCTCACTCTCAAGAGTTTTTCCCTTCATTCTAATGAAAATTCCCTTTTTTACTGTTTGATAGTGGCAGGAAATTGGGCCAAATAACCTCTTAAATGCATTGCAACTTTAAGATCTCAAAGTTATAATATTTTCTGTTTATAGTATAACTTCTAAAATAGGTGCTTTTATTTTCCCAAATGAGTCAGATTCTTTCAATGATTTCTGGGGTTAACCTGTGGTGTCGGGAGGGAGCTCTGTGTCTGTGGGGCTTTGTGTATATACTTGTTTATTCTTCAACTATAGAAACTATTTTCCATGCCTAGTCAGCTAAGCCAAGCTAAAGGTATTTCCCTGAAAATGTACATATAACTACCAAGTATTATAACATTGTTATTTTTATAATTACTCCATATTAGAAAACTCCCCAGTTTAATAATTTAATTTTATATTATTTATTACAGGACAGGATAAGAGAAAATGATAGCAATTGCCTGAATAATGAACCTAACTTTTTTAAAAAGCATTCATGTGATGATGATAAGGTAATGATAATTATTTGGAGTTTGTATGTCATTCGAGCTTGATTACATAGAAGCTTATATGCTTTTGTATCTGTTAGATAATTATATTGATTATATTAATAACTTATTCTTTTGGCTCTAAGCAGGCAGTTCCCATTGATCTATTAAGTCGTGCTGTGGTGTTCTTTTATACTCTTATTTTACAAATAGTCCTGCAGTTATTTGATAAATATGTTTACTTTAGCATTTCATTTTTCACTTATAAAATTCTAGAACTGTTGAATTCAAAGAGACACACATCTCTTATTTCTGAAATCTTTATGAAGGAAAACGCTTGTTAGGGCATAATTTAGTTGTAGGCATTTAGAAATTGTTTTCTTTTAATATTTGCTAATCTTCACACCACTACAACTTCTAGTTGGTGTAAAACTTTCAACAAATGCTTGTGTGATTTCTTTCCACAAAAACCAGTGTGGTATTCAACAGTCGTTTTAAAAAATAATAGCTGAGTTAACCTTATGGCATCTAATAGTCTATAGTCATAAGTTCTTATTTTTAAAATTTCTATAATTACAGTGTGATTTGTTTTAGGTGAATATGACTCTTCATTTTCCTATTACCAGCTACTCATCCATAGCTCAAAATGTACAACATAATAACAATAAGAAAACCACACATACCTTTCATTATCGTTGCTTCCAGAAGACCTCTCCCTTGGTTATCTTGCTTAAACTTAAATAAACTTGTTATGTGTCCACCCACAAGTGGTAAGATCATACATACATTACAGAGAAAGAGAATTTTAAAAGCTAATCATTAAACTGAGTTCCAGGCCCTTCAGGCTGTCAGCTTCTAGGCCACCGTTTCAGTCCAGTTACTTGTCAGTCATGTGATTAACTGGAAAAGAAAGCTGGGTGGAGGTGGGGTATTGCTTAGCAACAGGGTTCTGGCTTTAGGATCCTTAAGAAAGCTTTTCATTTCATAATATTTTATTTGAACCACAGCCCTTCTGATTTTTTTCTGTAATAGGAAGCTACGTTTTTAAAAACTGCTGCTCGCAAGTTGAAGCAATTTCTTAAAATGAATATCCATGAGGAATTCAAGCTCCACTTATCAATAGTTTCACAGGGCACATTAAAACTGTTGAACTGCACCAGGAAGGTAAGCTGAGGACTATTTACTTTGAACAAAAATATAAACTACTCCCTTTATAGTTTTATTAGAGATATTATCATTCTCTAATGATCCATTATCATAGAAGTCTAAGTGCTTATAACTTAAACTTGAAATACATTTACTCAACTCTGGAAGAGGAAAATCGCAACTTGAAAATACCTATTTGTCTCTTGGCTAGGGCAAATCAATAGTTTTAAAAGGGGAGTAAAAGTGAATGCATATTTCATTGCCTTAACAACTTTCAAGGAGGCTAGTGTGATAAGTGGGGTGGGGAAAAGTAAATTTTTGTCACTAAAACCTATTAATATTTTTAATCCACATATGTATAGATTTATAAAAATTCATAGCAAATAAAACAGGTAAAATGTATTTAACAAATATCTTTCTCATTAACACTGGGCATATACACTGAGTGGCCAGATTATTATGACCAC
>NW_005327101.1:0-2258 GCF_000412655.1 Myotis brandtii | reverse complement strand
CTACTCTTGCATGAATTTTGTGTATCAGGCCTCTAGTCACTAAAATGCACCTATGGTTCTTATATGTCTTTTCATGGCTTAATAGGTAATTTCTCTTTAGCATTAAGTAATATTTCATTTTCTAGATGTAGCAAGTTGACTTGTTCACCTACTGAAAGACATCTTGGTTGTTTCCAATTTGGGCAATTATGAATAAAGGTGCTATAAACACCTGTGTGTTTAGTTTTGTTAGAAAGTGTCACACAGTTTTCCAAAGTGACTTAGCAATGGATGAGAGTTTTTGTTCCTCCACACTCTCATCAGCACATGGTTGGCCATGCTTTGGATTTTGGCCATTCTAATAGGTCTGAGTTGTATCCTATTGTTGATTTAATTTTTATTTCCTGGATGATATATGAGGTGGAGCACGTTTGCATATGCTTATTTGCCATTTGTATGGTGAGGTGTCAGTGAGGGTCTTGGCCCATTTTTCAATTCTGTTGTGTGGTGTGTGTTTGTTTTTTTTAAGTTTTAAGAGATTTTTACACATTTTGAAATAATAGTCATTTATCAAATGTGTCTTTTTAAATTATTTTCTCCCAGTCTGAATTATCTTTTTATTCTTTTGACATTGCCTTTCACAGAGCATAAATTTTTAACTTTAATAAAATTCAGCTTATCAATTGCTTTCATGAATCACACCTTTGTTGTTGTATACCAAAGGTAATCTAGGTGTTGTACTACATTATCTTACTGGAGTATTATAGTTCTATATTTTACATTTATATTTTTGACCCATTTTGAGTTAATTTGGGGAAAGAGTATAAGGCTTTGCCTACAGTAGTCTTCTTCATTTTATTTCATTTTTTTTCATCATAATTTATCCCCTCTATATCCTCCTCCACCTCTACCCACTTCCTCCCCCAAACAATCACCACACTGTTGTTCTGTGTCTAATGAGGTTTTCTCTATTTTTTTTTTCTTTTTTTGCTAAATCCCTCCACCTTCCCAAAAGGCTCCTGTCAGACCTGTTCTGCTTGCTATTTATCTATGAGTACATTAATTTTTTGCATGTGAATGTCTAGTTGTTCCAGCACCATTTGTTGAAAAGACAGTCTTTGCTCTATAATATTGCCTTTACTCCTGTGTCAAAGATTAGTTGACTGTATTTTGGTGGGTGTCTATCTCTGGACTTCCTTGAATGTTGCATTGGTCAATTTATCTATTCCTTTGACAACACCACTTTTTGAATACTGTACCTTTATAATAAGTCTAGAAACCAGTCAGTGTCAGTTCTCCACTTTGTTTGTCTACTTCAATATTGCTTTGGCTGTTCTGGGGTTTTTGCCCCTTTGTATAAACATTAGAATTAGTTTGTTGATAGTCATAAACTAACTTTCTGGGATATTGATATTTGAATCTACACATCAAATTGAGAAGAACTGATATCTTGTCAATATCTTGACAATCTTCCTCTCCATGAACATAGAATATCTCTATATTTATTTATTTAGGTTTTCTTTAATTTTCTTCATCAGAGGTTTGTCATTTTCTAAATAGACTTTTAAACTTTCTTTTTAATATTACATGTCTAACCTATTGAAGAGAATCTTTTTTAATATAGGAAAAATTCTTATGATCAGTAAGGTAAATTAAATGTCAGTAATGTTATACTCAGCCTACTAAATTTATCATAATCTTTGTTTTAAAAGTGTGATAAAACTAATCATTTAAAATTGGATGAAAAGAAGAAATGAGTCAAGAGATGTAAAACATGTGATATTTTCTTCACTCTTTTATTCAATAGACTTATTGAATAAATATTAGCATAATAGTCACTATAGCTATTTAATGGGAAGATAAAGTAAACAGACAACTGAACTTCTTCCTTAGGAAAACGTGCTGTACTATTGGCAGCTGGGTTTCACAGGTCCATAGTTCTATGCTAAAATTTTTTTTTTACAAGATCTTTATTATTTATTCTTCATTTGTTCCTTACCCATTGTAAAAATATGTTGATGATGTTCTTAATATGCTCTCTGATAATTGATATTTGTCAGTTTAATAGTTTCATTATCCTGCGTTTCAATAAGTATAAACAGAGTGAGAGGATGGAAATGCTTAATGAACAGGTGCTTAAAACATACTGTTGATATTGTGAAAGACTTATGCACAAGGTCTAGACTTTAAGAAAAGACAAAAATATTATTTCTCATAGAAATTATTTGACCTGAAAATAAATAGTGAAAACTAAATCACACAACCACTTTATGAATTTG
>NW_005327100.1:0-2255 GCF_000412655.1 Myotis brandtii | reverse complement strand
ACCTAGAACAGTATATGCTATAGAGTAAGTGCTGTATAAATGAATGATATCTTATTGTTTTCTGGGCTCTTCACAGGTCCAGAAGGAGATAAGAACTCCAGGATGAAGTAGCAGATGAGGAAACAGTAGAAACAGAAGGTGGTGATCATGAGAGGGAGAAGAGAGACTGGAGCACAGACTGTGTGGCCACACAGCCCTAGGAGATCCTGTTGGAGAAGCTAGACTCACAAGGTCAGAAAGCTTTAGTTCTTCATTTATCCAAAGGCAACCATCTCTTAAATCTCAATGTAATGGATCATACTATCTTCATGGGTCATGGTTAGAGTAGCCAGAGTCTGCAAAATTGGAACTGATGGCAGAGGTTTTTTACTGAAAAGACCCTCTGCCCCCAAATATGTCCCCTACTAACCTTTATGTGAAGCCAAAAGTGTTTTCATCATTGAAGTTAGTTTTGGGGTTAAGTCACTATATCCAAAAAATTATTTTAAAATGCAATAGATCAATTGAAAAGCTAACCAATTGAATTAACACCCACTAGCACAGAAGCATGAGTTGTATACATCCCATCTAATTATATACACACAAAAGTCAAAGGAATCATATTTACCCATATGCAAACCTTGAAAATAAAAAGTCATTTTATTTATTTTTTATGAGAGAAATAGTCATGGACACTCGCTCATAACCAGAATAACTTCAACAAGCAAATATAAGCAAGTTCTTAGTTCTTTGGAATTATATTAGCAAGATTATTAAATCACTTTTTATCTTTCTGACTAAAGGGATTACATATCACATGTGGCAACAATATAGGTTACTTCTTTATTTTAGTTTAACAACATACATTTTTTACAATGTAAATTAACTACATGATGAGACTAATACCCTATGAACTTGAGCTGCCTATTAATAGTAGCAATTTTATAATTGAAATAAAAATGTTATCCTAGAAGAAAAAAGATGCATAGATTTCTAAAACTCTATTATAAAAAGTTAACAAGTATAAGTTGAAGAAACTTGCATTTTCATATTTTATCTTTCCAAAAAGAAAGAAAATTATGAAAAGACTTTTTTGAGTAAACAGCAGTCAGTTAATAAGAGTGGGTAGAGCAATTCTGGGTCCTTCTATCATTGCTCATAATTCCACATTCCCTGTTTCTCGTCTTCTATTTCACAGTGGGCCCATTTCATTATGACTAGCAATTTCTTTTTCTGATTAGTTTGAAAGCAGCATTTTCCACTAATGTAGATGCCTGCTACAGTCTATCAAGACATAACCATAGATTTAACCTCTATCTTATTCTCTCAACTGCATAATGAAAGTGGAAAAGTAGACATCTTGTTCTGTCTCACTGATGAGAGGGGGGAGATTATGAAGGTTATTAGAAACCAAAGGCCTTGCAACTCAATTTCCCTGTGATCACTCGGCTATTATTCTATGAGTCAGGATAAAATTTAATCAGTATTTCATCATCGTAAGCCTTGGCTGAGGCACTGAATTGGTGTAAACTCTCAGAGAGTTTCTAGCCATGTTAGACAGAGATCTACGTGGGGGGCGCAGCAGTGACATGAAGCAGCGGAGACCTGGTAACACCTCAAATAGCCTCTCATGTGGCTCTGTGGTTGGTTGGCCGCTACATGGACACTGCAAGTAGCTGTTCCATTTCCACATTGCTCTAGGTACCAGCCAAGCCCAACCCTTCCAAGGATTTAAATTTTTAAAAAATGTTAAAGCATATCTGCCTGTGTGTTCTTACCTGCTAATCAATTTCCCCGAAGCAGAGAAAGAGGGTGCAAAGATCAAGTGTGCACTTCACCTTTGGGTGGCACACGGGTACCTTTCTAGAGAAAAGAGATAAGTAAAATTTCTTTTTTTATGATTACTTAGATACAAAGATCCTTCTAACTGCAGTTTGGCTAGACAGAGAAAATTGGATCTATTTAATTTAATGACCTATTAAAAATTGTGTGAAAGTCGTCTCGGAGATAAAAGGAAAATTTAGGATAAATGTTTCCCCAGAGAAGACTTGCAGGGATGTCTTCAGTGCCACACTTGATGCCTGCAATCACCCTATCATCACATGCCCATGAAACTCAGGGAGCCTCGTTCCTCTAGGAATTCCAAGTTATTCAGTGTGAGAGATTGTGTCCTCATGACCTACTGGACTAGAGTAGACTCCGAATTGGAAGTGGATTAATCGTGAAGACCCACATTTGTTTGTTAATGATTCAAGGTCAAAGGTAGGTCAGAAAAA
>NW_005327099.1:0-2253 GCF_000412655.1 Myotis brandtii | reverse complement strand
TTCTACAGAAAGCCACTGTTCACCTGACAGCAGCAGGCTTTATACCACTCTGGGCCCTCGCAGCTGCCCTTGGGATTCATGCTGTCCTGTCTCCACCCACACCTTGGTCAATCTTGCAGGCGATAAATCTTCCTTCGATTGTCCTCATTTGCGTGCGCCTTTGGTCTCCTTTTGACTGAGACGGGTGCACCACGGGATGGCTGTCTGGGATGCGGGGGGAGGACACCGGTGGGGGACGATCCAGTTCCTAAAATACGGCGTTCCCCTTAGGAGACATTGTCAAGCATCCCGAGCTGCTCTCGGGAAAACAAACGAGGTGGCAGGGCGTGGGGTTGTTGGAGAGGCGCCTGGCGCGCCCGCTCTCGGCACAGCTGTCCTGGCTGTCAGACAAGGTGGCGTCCTCTATGGAAGTTTACACACTGTCACTTAGATGAGAAAAACTGATCCCCAGGGAATCGGCAGCAATCAGTGAGTCATCGCAGATGCCACTACGGGGCGAGACAGCGGTGGGCCCTGGCTGGCCCAAAGCCTCTTCTCCTTTCCTTTGGGGACGTCAGGTAGTGTTGGGAATGTGCTGAATTGTGAGTAGCAAAAATTACTAGTTGCACACTTAATCATTGTGAATACTGATCGAGCGCTGTGTGCCAGGCACCGTGTGGTGCCCTCCCTGCCCTGACTCACCTGAACTTCACCAAAGCCCTAACAGTGGCCTCTATTGTTCTTCACGTTCACAGCTGAGGGATCTCAGGCTGAGGGGAGTGAAAAGACTCGCGATCACTCACACAGCAGATGGCAGGGACAATGTTCAAACCCAGGTCTGTCTGGTTCTTGTCCTGCCAAGGGCACGGCACCAGGTGAGCAAAATGCAGACTGGGTTCCAGGCTGTCTTTGTCACTTGAGTGTTTGGGTCACCTTGGGCAGGTCACCAAGACTCAGAACCCACATTTATAAAATAAGACTAATATTACCTGTGGCCCGGCCTGTTGTCAAGATGAACCGGGGTCCCCTCTGTCCCTACGGAGACGCCTGCCACCTGGTGGATGCTGGAGGATGCGCAGGCCCCAAGGGCATGGAGGGTCTCTGCTTTTCCACATCTGATTTTGTAACTCTTTATTTTGGCTACCTCAGGGCTTACACTGAGGAATGAGAATAACATTGAACAAAATAACCAGCACTTATTTTATGTAAGCATTGTGCCTAGAGTGCTGTGTGCGCTACCTCATTCCACCCCACACAAGGCTACAAGGGAGGGACTATGATTGTCCTCATGTTAGCAGTGACTGAACTGAGTACCAGAGAGATTAAGTAACTTGCCCAGGCTACACAGCTGGGAGGTGGCAGAACTCACATCAGAGCCCAGATCTGCCTAGCTCCTGCACCACTGCTCCTAACCACTGCCCTATGTCACATTCCTATTTCTGATTGCATTTAAGGAACATTTCTACGCTTACTCTATGCCAGGAACTGTTCTGAACACTTCAAACATTAACTTATTTAATCCTCATAAAACTGTCCTGGTTTAGATGCTGTTATCACCCTCATTTTTACAGGCGGAGAAAACTCAAGCCCAGAGAGGCTAGGTAACTTGCCTAAGATCGCACAGCTTTTCCAACTCCAAATCCACTTTTGCTCAGGTTTACAGATGAAGCCAATGCCAGTGTTTTGGGGAGTGACAGGTTTGGGCTGCCCACAGACTTACTGATTTGTGCGGCCATGCAATCAAACCGTACCCTTTGCAGAAGGGTGAAGAAAACAGACATTGGTTTTCAACCCTCGGCCTCGCCATAAAACAGCTGGGGGTGGACGCTGGCCTCAGCGGGAATGCCAAAAAGATGCAAAAGCAAGCTCTGTGCTGGCTTCACCGCAGACATCCGAGAGCCTCCACCCACTTGTCTGTAGGCAAAATAATTCCGGATTAAATGTCAGCCACCAGGCAGCCCTGGGCGGGGAGCAGGAGCTGGAGAAGAGCCCAGGCGCTTGTTCGACAGGGAGACAGTGGATATGCGGCGCTGAGCTCTAAAGGTTAATTGCTCTGAGTTACATTGTGGCACTTGGTCCTGGTGCCAAATGGACTAAGACAATATTGACCAAGAATCAGCCAACATCAGAATGCAAACACACACGGACATCCCAGTCCTCAGGCAGAGAGAGTCCAAGCAGGAATCTGAATGCCAGGAAGATCGGCCGAGGGTGAGGCAGCCCCCTCAGAACCTAAGACCTAGGGCAGTGATGGCGAACCTATGACACGTGTGT
>NW_005327098.1:0-2250 GCF_000412655.1 Myotis brandtii | reverse complement strand
GGTATACATTTTGTTACAGAATACTTTTTGAGATATCACTAGATACTCCATTTTTTAAAAATAAAACAACAGAATGAGCTAAATTTAAAGAAAACCATGTCTATAGAGAAAACCCCAGTAGGAATGGCTGAAGAAAAAAAGGACTACATTTAAATTGCCAGACATGGCCAAAGACTTGGAACCATCATTCAGTATTAGTAGTTACATAGATTGTAAGTTATAACAAAAGGAATTTCCATTCTAAACCCGTTGGTTACAGTATTATAGAAAAGGCATGATAATGTATACCCTATTATCTAAAGATTATATGTTCACGATCTGGTTCTTCTTAAAAACTGTATTAAATAATTGGGAGAAGAATGCAATGAAATGTTGGTTTAAATAGATGTCACAAACTCCCTAGAAAAAAAAAACCGTGAAAAAACATTTTGGACACTACAAGTTTCAGAAATACCCTTTTCACATAGCCTTTTATCCTCTGGTCCCCCATTGTTTTTTGCATCTAGGCTCTGACATGCAATTTATTCCTTTAAAACAAGAGGACCTTAGTGGCATCACTTCAAGCCAGTCATTTGTGAGATAGACTAATTTAAAAGGAATACATTTTATTTATAAGGGATAAATTCTATTTACAAGGAATAAATTTTCTCTGTTTATTCTTATATGTGGGGGTGATAGGTAAGAATTTGTTTTAAATTGAAGACAATTTTTACTTCAGTTACTAGTTTTTAATGCCAACACACTAAAATGAATGACTTTAAAAACATTAATTTCCATATGAGTGTGTGTTATGTAGCTGACATGGCTTTAACCATGGGTCTGGATCGTGAAGAAGGGGAGCAATAGAATGTTCTTAAAGACATCTACTTTCAATTAAAATATTGATATAGAAAGAACATATGTTCTTCATTATTTGTCTTAAATTTTGTGTTCTTTCTCTTCTTCAGATTTTTCTTTTGTTTTAATAGTTTTCTTACTACAATACTAAAATAACATTGGAAAGAGAAAAATTAAAGAAAACCATAGTGACCATTTTAGATTTACAAAAACAGATGAGCACTGCATTCTTTTATTTTTGTATTTCTGAGATGTAATTTGGAAGAAATACAAGATAGGCAGCCACAGGAACACATAAAAGAGGTGACCACAATTTGAGTTGTTCATGAATCCACAGTATCATTTATTATTCTTTGCATGATGCCATCTGTTTTGAGAAGTAGAATTTAAATTTAGAAAAGACCTGCATTTTTTTTACATCTTCCCTTTCTTTTAGGTGCCCCAGGAATTATTGGTTCTGTGTGGTATGCTGTTGATGTTTATGTGGAACGTTCTACTCTGGTTTTGCACAATATATTTCTTGGCATCCAATATAAATTTGGTTGGTCCTGTTGGCTTGGAATGGCTGGGTCTCTGGGTTGCTTTTTGGCTGGGGGTATCCTCACATGCTGCTTATACATCTTCAAAGGTAAGAACAAAATAAACTAGCATACTTCCCTGCCTCCAGTATCATTTTCCCCAACCCAATGGAAACACATCTCACCAACTCAAAATAATGTTATTCCCTTGATCTCTACTCACTGCCATTAAAAATTTCAGTTGTTCAAGGACAACTCATTTCTAATATTCAAACCTGTTACCCAGTTAGTGGTTCATTTATTGAAAAAAAGTCCCATAGCTACAACTGTCTAATATCCAAACATATAATGATTAATTTGATGTATCATAATCTTATATCTCTCACTTCACCCAATCTATTACGTTTATCTGGAGTTAGAGAAGTAGACTGAAAGGCAAACCAAATATTTGTTGTTAAAAACTGCAATTTGGTTTCTAAAAATACCACTTAAAAACAAAAAGAACTCCTCTCCTTATCAAGAAAAAAATAAAGAAAATACCTGGCTCAATTTTGAATCTAAAATTAACTTACAGCATAAAAATTTATATTGTCATCTAGAGGTCTTCTTAGATGATTCTTTCTTAGAATATGTACTAGTATATTCTTGTCACTTTTGGAGAAGAATATGTAAATTGACATTATTTTATTTCCCAAAGTTTACTCAGCCATAATTGTGTTGATATCCCTACAATTACCTCTCCTAAACAGATGTGGGACCTGAAAGGAACTATCCTTATTCCATGAGGAAGGCCTATTCGAATGCAGCTGTTTCCATGGCCAAGTCATACGTGGCCCCTCGGACAGAGACTGCCAAAATGTATGCTGTGGACACAAGGGTATAGAGTGCTGCATAT
>NW_005327097.1:0-2248 GCF_000412655.1 Myotis brandtii | reverse complement strand
TATGACTGTGATAAATCCATCTGCTTGACAATCATTTTTAGTAGCACTAACACATGACTACCTCCTGTTGCATCCTCGCTACTTTTGAACACTCCAGTGACTGTGACTCACAGTCTTTAACAGCTCTATATAGAAGCCGCTGTTATATTGAAATGAAATCCCCATGAATTCCACCTAGTGGTTCATATTGTTCCAATTTTGCAAACAGCCGGTGGAGGAGGTCTTTCAAATATTGGAAAAACAATTTTCATATTCCTAGTGCCCATCACCAAGTCTTTCCTTCTCCAGAGCAATCATTGTTTGTTCTCTTTATTATTTATCTTTCAATAATCATTAAGTCTTCACATATTCCACTATATCTATGGAAATTTCACTTAGTAGTTTAGACTTAACCAAAGAAAGAGAACTTTTCTAACTGGATTAATTTATATACTAGAAAGATCAATCTAGACTAGACCCAAAAAAATGCACAGGATAAACTAAAAAGGACTTTAAAGACTAAATAATCCTATCCCCTTATTTTATATAATCACAGTTGTCATTGGTATTCGTAGCTTATATACAGGGGATTGAATTAATCATGTTTTTTTGTACCTGGAACATTGTTATCAGAATTCTTTGCAAGACTTTAAGATCCTTTTCTTGTCTGGATATGGGTGTTTATATGTGGACATATGTATATTGAATTATTTTATCCCCATTTCATACTCCCATGCATCTCCCACATGAGGCCTGCTCAGATGTGTATGTTACATCCTTCATTTTTCAGTTCTTATAAAAGACATAAGTGCAAATGAATTCTTGATTTGTCTAATTATTTCTAAGCTCTTCTTCAGAATGGCCACACCTGCTTGTATTCCCACTAGTAAAGCATTGACATTCTTGTTATGCCTTGCCAAAATTGTCATAATTAAAATTTCTAATATGTACCAGAGAAGTTTAGTATTTTCCTAAGATCATACAGTAAGATAATGGCAGAAGTAAAATGCAAGTTTAAATATTCTTTATTCCAAACTCTCTCTCTCTATTTTTTACCATATCAAAGTATCTATAAAATAACAGTTTCTTTGGTTCTATTAGCAATTTTAGGTAAAAAATATCAGTTGCAAAACTGACTAAATTCCTCTGAACATATGAGAAACTTCTGTTAATATTATTATATTTGAAAATCAAAGAAATTTGTTGTCTCTTCAAATCTACATTTCTTACTGTTTTGTATCACTTAATATTTAATAGGATATTTTATACATTACATATATATTTCCTGTGTTTTGCCTTAAAATGTGATAATTGATGGTTTCCACTGGCTTCCAAAAAAGACCTTGGCACAATCTTTAAATTGAGAAAAAATATTAAGGAACAAAGTATGTTAAAATAAACAGTAAATAAAATAGTAAATAAAAATTAGAAGACTAGAAAACAGATAAGAATGCTTAATATAAGGTGTGAAACAATGGATGCACTGTCCTGAAGCAGAGAAATAGATGTGGTGTTTGTTAGTGATGTACAGAGAAATATGACGGTTGGGAGCCTGCCAACATAAAGTTTTTCACCTACAACTATTATGCATTTTCCAAAGTTAAAACCTGAATTCCTTTTCTATGATTCTGACATTTCATCCTAAATAGCTTAATTATTGATGGGAAATTATTTGTGCTCTCAAATGAGATCTCTTATTGTGGAAAAGCTATACTTCTGGATACACTTTTAGACAAATAAGCAATGCTGGGTTGGCAGTGTCAGCATGTGCTGAATGATATCTGCATCCATTCACTCTTCACTCACTAATTCAGCAGTATTTATTGCGTCTTTTCCTGTATCAGGTACTGGAAATAGAGTTGTGAACACAGCAGACACATTTCATGCCCTCATGGAGGTTACTGATCTGTAAAGAGGCAGTTAAATGTATAATTGAAAGAATTATACAGGAGATACAATTGCAGTTGTTGTAAGTACCATGAGGAAGTGATAACATTTTCTGTGAGAAGATTTAACTGATACATAGGGTTACAAAAGGCAACTCAAGGGAGTGACATCAGACTGAAATATGAGGAATAAATAAAGCCAACATAGTAAAAGGCTGTGAGGAGGAAAAGGCTGGTAAAGAGAGCTTTGTTTTTTATTCTTTGAGTATCACCCTTTTACAATATTTATTTATATTTGTTACTATATTATTTTTCAAATATATACCTTATTTTTTTCAAATTTATACGTTATGTTTTTACACGTGTGTGTGTGTGTGTGTGTG
>NW_005327096.1:0-2247 GCF_000412655.1 Myotis brandtii | reverse complement strand
GGTACTGCAAGCTGGGAGGATGGAAGGAGCCAGGACCCGTGGAGGACGTGCTGGGGGAGGACAGGGCTCTGAAGATCTGGACTGACTGGGGCTCTGGGAGGGTGGAGCTTGACCTTTGGGGAAAGAACGGAAAGTTGAACTTAGGGGGTCAAATCAGAGGGGGGCGGCCGCTGAGCTCTCTTCCTCTCAGGACTCTGGCCCCCGACTTCTCACGTGTTTTAGTCAAGGCCCATTTCATGGTAAGGAAAGGCCCGCCCTTCTGTTTTCTGTGTTCGCTTCCACTTTGGAGCTGACGTGGTGGGTCCCACCCATCCTTTCAGGTCAGGCCACACAGGGGGGTGGCCAGTCAGAGCTGTGTGCCCTGGGATGAGGTGCCCTCGCCAGGTCTGCCCACTCTGCTTGCTGGTGAGAGTGTCAGATGGTACAACGTGTCTGTCTAGACAGCAGGAGCAGGGGGAGGGGCGGGTTTCTTCTGAAAACCAGGGACCCAGTGGCAATACGGATCTCCCCGGGATGGGGCCTCACTCCTCGAAATGCGTGTCAGTGTGAGCGGCCACGCTGCTTCTGCACCTGCTGCTGAGCTATCTCTAGGCATGGATTTCCCAGATGTGGCCGGGGCCACCTGCGTCCGCGTCCTGCAGAGACCTCTGGCCTAGAATCACTAAGGATGGGATCTGGAAATTGACATCAGCAAGGAGGGTCCACCCCAATGCTGCTTAGGTGAAAAGTTTGAAAACCCTTGTTTTAACTCTTCTGAGGTACTTGCCAGTGGCAGGTACCCCTTCCCTTGCTTGGCAAGCTGACTCACCCCTCCCCGGATTCACAGCAGGCCTGAAATGGCCCGTCGTCTTTCCCAGCACGAGGAGGAGTGCTGTTGCTCGTTCCCTTTCAGAAACAAACACTCAGGAGCTGCAGGTTGCTTGGGATGGATTTCAAGAGGATGCTGAATCTGTAGAGGCAGGACCGGGCCCGGGCAACTGGAATGGGCCATTACTGTAGAAAATTGTTTCGGGATTGTCCAGCCACCTGGCCTGAGGCTGGCCATCAGCAGCTGTCAGAGGCCATCTGGGTGTGGCCCTGAAGGACTCAGCCAGGGCTGGAATCCCAGTCTGCGCTGACAGTCCTGCTGATGCCGAACAACTCCTGAGCCTTCCTGCCCTTCCTCCCAACAGGTGTGCGTCTTGACCGAGTGCGTGGAGGCCGCCAGAAATACAAGCGACGGCTGGACGCGGAGAACAGCCCGTACCTGAGCTTACAGATTTCCCCACCTGCTAAAAAGCCATGTGAGTGCCAGGGCAGCTCATGCCCCTTCTGCCGGCATCTGTACTGGCACATCTGACATCCCTTGGGGACATGCCATCTTCCCAGTGCTGGGTTATGGGACACCGTGGATTGGGGGGAGGAGGCATCAGTGCCTGGCAGTGGTGCCAGGTGCTTCAGAATGAGACTGTATTCAGAAGGCCTTTCCCCATGGGGTGCCCCAGAATGTGGCTCCAAATGCAGCGTGGTCCTGAGAGGCCTGGGCTCCAGCATCCAGAACATGCCCCTCTAGCCGCCCACACACAGCGGGCTCTTCTTGGGAGAATTCACCAGGCAACTTCCCTTGGAGGCTCTTTCTCAGCAGCCTGAGTCGCCACGGCCAGCAGCCCTGTGGAGTCAGGAAGGGAGGGACGATTACAGCCATGTTTGACCTTCCCAGGCTCCTCATACCTGACTTGCCTTCCCGACCCCTCCCGGCCTCCACCCCGGCCCCGTTCCTCGCTCCAGCCATTTACTTTCCTCCTTTGGTCTCTGCAGTGACCAAGATCGTCTCCTACCTGCTGGTGGCGGAGCCAAACAAGCTCTATGCCAGGCCTCCCCCCGGCATGCCTGAGGGCGACATCAAGGCCCTGACCACTCTCTGTGACCTGGCCGACCAAGAGCTCGTGGTCATCATCGGCTGGGCCAAGCACATCCCAGGTGAGTCACATAGGGCCAGGGAGAGAGTGCGCGCAGGGGCCCACGGCCGGCCGCGGTTCTGATGCCTGGGAGCCGGGCCTCAGGAGTCCCGTGACACCTTGGCAAACCTGTTTGCCTCTGGTTTCTTTGTCTCTCCCTGTGGGAGTGGAGGTGCGCATGTGTTTGGAAGGTCCCGTCATGTCCCTAAACTTCTGGGGGCTCCTCAGAACTGGTTATCATTCTAAAGGGGTTATGATTGCATCTACAAAGGGTGATATTCAAAGGGCAAGTTCTTTGAATCCTCGTAGA
>NW_005327095.1:0-2246 GCF_000412655.1 Myotis brandtii | reverse complement strand
CCCCCCCCCACTCTTAGGGATGGGAAAAGAGAGATGATGGCTACCTTGAAACCCTACAGCGATGCTCCATTTGGACAAAATCACCCAGTGACCTGGTCTAACGTATGTCACATGTCAATCTGATGTAGAGCCAGACACACTAGCCTTTCAAATCGGTCAGAAGAGTCAGGTGCAGGGCGAAGAAGAGGACAGAAGGCGGCGATGCGGGAAGAGGGAGGCAGGAGAGAAGAGGACAGGCCCACGAAGCCTTTGCCGGGGCATCAGGAGGTCTCCAGGGACCACCTGGCCCCTCTCCCACTCGGCCCTGCACATCCAGGCCACAGTTCTTGTCCTCTCCGCTTGCATCTTCCCGGGGACGGGCTGCTCACTGCCTTCAGGGACGAACAGCCTGGCCTTTGAAAAGATCTTCTGTGCACCAAGCTGGAATCTTACCGTTTCCAGATGTTGGTGTCATGGACTAGTCTACTCCATACGTCACACCACTATCCTTGTCTGTCCTCAGCTGCTCTCCTCCAAGCTGATCACCTCCAGTTCTGTCTCCCACCCTTAGTCACCACGGTTTCCCAGCCCTCAGCACACCTTTGCGGGAGTGAGAAAAGAGGGGTGGAGTCACTCCCTCATGTCTGCGTATGTCTCACCAGTTAGTGTCACAGAGGGAGCACGCCTCCTCTGGGCCGACCACAAATCCTGCTTCTTTACAAATGGGTTTTGTGAGTTGTTTCAATCTAACAGATTCAACTTGGGGGACCCAATGCGCAAGGATAACACTAGGGGGGACACATGCTTATCTGTACCAAGCGAGCAACAGAGGCAGGGCCCACGGAGAGAAAGATGCTAATTTCTTGCCGGCTGTGACGGCCCCCTAATCGGAAGAATCTGAGGTCCAGAACAGGGTCTTCTGCCCCTTTGGCAGCACAAATAAAGGAGGAAGGCTGACGGGAGTAGGAAATATCCCTCCGCGTCTCCTCTCAGACGGACCAGAGCTCCAATCCATGAGCGGCCCCAGCCTGCGAGCACTTTGCGGGAGCTACCTGCAGGCCTGCGCTCCGGCCACTAGGGGTCAGAGCAGACCAGTGCATCGGCTGCCAGCCCCTCAGAGGCTGGGAGAAATTCACCCAACACGCCTGCTCTCCGCCATCCCAGTTCTGGGGCTGGTGGTGACTTCTCCTCCGGCCCTCTGTGCCCCCTTCTGCATGATGAGGGCATCAGGGGGTTGGGCTAGCTCAGGGTTTCTCAAAATGTGGCTCACACGGGCTTTGTGTACATATGTTGATACATCAAGTAGCATCCCTTTTCCTGTCCATTTTATTAGGGACCAACAGAAACTTCAACAGCGGGCAGTGGCTGAGCACGGCATTTGAGGATGATAGTTTAGAGATCAATATTTTTCAAAGGTGAGTAACACACAGCTCCTTGAAAAAGAAAAGTATTCTGGGTGGAGGAGGGCGATAGGGGGAGGAATGCGGGACTTCTGTAACATTGTCAACAATAACTAATATATATGCTTTTAAAATAAAACTATTCTTGCCAGACTATGTCCACAGACCCCCAGCACCGGTGGCCTCCGGCTGCACTGGCCCCTGCCTACTTACTCGTGTCTTTCGGTTGTGAGTCTCGCTGCAAAAGTTTAATCTCAACTGGAAATACTTTTTTTTTTTATATCATCCGCTAAGTGAAAGTGCAAAATGTGTCAGTGTTTGTGGAACTGGAGGATTCCTGAGAATATCCACAAGCTCCTCCGAAGCAGGTCCAGGCGTCCATGAACCCACTGTTCTGTTTCTCATGGAAGAAACACTAAACCGACCGCCCATGAACGGAAGCCAGACGGACAGACGTGAAGAAGAGAGAGCTACTCTAAGTGGTGTGAGGAGCCCGGAGCACAGCCTGGGGCAGCGACGGGTCTGTCTCGGCAGAGGGACAAAGGGCCCTGGGCTGTAGGGGAGAGGGAACAGCCACAGAGGCAGGGATGGGTGGCTGGGGTCGCTGTGAGCCCTGGGACTTCTCCATTATGTTTCTGTGCATCTGTGGGACGAGAACTGTGACAGGAAGGAGAGAGGACCTGCAACTTCTCTCCCTGGAATCATTTCACGCACCTCTCCTTGCAAGAAGGACTTCGTGGCAGTCCAGATGGAACGCCAAGAGGAACGCCAATAATTCTGACACCACAGCACCGTCCAAGGTGCCTGGGAAGAGACAGCGAAACTAAAGACAGTTTCCTGGGCTGGGGCAGACCACAGCCGGGGACA
>NW_005327094.1:0-2246 GCF_000412655.1 Myotis brandtii | reverse complement strand
CGCTGGGGATTCTGCACAAAGGATGACTTCACTTAAATTAAGGTGCCAGACAACACCATGACCGACAAGTCGGGCATCCTTAACGTGATTTCTGCACCACCACGCCCTGCCCCACCCCACCCCCATCAGTCCCACACAGTGACTGCCTTGCTCACTATTGAATGAAAATAAACAGAGAGAGAAAAGACAGCATCCTCTGGGCCACCACATCAGGCCGAGCAGTACCTGTTTCCGTTTTGCTGGAGAAGCCGGCTGCCTGTTTGATCGCAGCTGCTGTTAGTGCTAATCCACGACTCCTCTTCAAGCCATGCTGTAGGACGGCCTCAAACTGGGCACACAGACAGGTCACCCTGTGAGAGAACCAATGATTCATCAGTCCACCTGTGAAGGGGAGAAACCACCAGAGTGGCCCCGCATCTCCCGGGAGCCAGTAAGTTACCAGGTGTGAAGGAACCCACGAGACACCTGGATTTACAGGCAGGTAATTGCCTTGGGCCGCCCCACACACCTCTCCCCATGTCTGTTTACCTCACATAACTCAGGGAAGCCCACACAGTCTAGCCATAATCATTAGACTGGTGGAAGCATAGTAACAATTTACAAGAAACAAGGGAACATGGAATTGGTGCCAGGCAGCAGGAGAGAGAAAAAAGCCAATTTAAAAGCAAATCCGTTTGGTGTGGGGAGGGGTGGGTGTTAATTGTATCCAATTCACACATTTCAACTCAAATTCATATCACAGGTAGTTTAAGGAACACGATTATCTTTTAAGAGATTGAATTCACCAGCCTGACAAATTGGAAACATTGTGTAATTTCATGGCCTGTTACATACAATAATGAAATAATATGAATTCTGATTCTTGTTCTTTATTTTGTTGTAAGAGATTATCTTTGAAGTCAGATTCAGAGTTTATGGAATTTTCAATTAAGTTACAATTACTCTGCTTGCTTTTCTACCAACAAAAAGTTGTAATTACTGTGGATTTAACTGAATTCATTTCTCAATAACCCAAGAAATGGAAGATTCAAGAACACGTTTGCAAAGAGATGAGGTCACAGCAACTACCCTCTATTCTTACCAATCCTCCCAGCACTCCTTGGCCCTCAGCCCAATTGGGTCTGTGGACTTCAGAGACCCTTTTATTCGCTTGTGCAACAAATATTAAGAAACCCTGAACTTCAATGTGCCAGGCACTATTCTAGGCTCTGATGATACACAAGTGAGACACACAAGGGCTCTGCCTCACCACGTTTGCACAGTTCTAACAGGGAAGACACACAAACAAGTAGGCTAACCAAACCATTTTAGTTGATGAGAACTTTGAAGAAAATAAAACAGGATGAGGTGATAAGTGGAGAGCGGGCAGGAACCAGCTTAAATTATGTGGCCTGAATGGAGGAAACCTTGGAGTTAAAACCTGGATATGACAAGAGGCAGCAGGCTGGGCAGAGGGGCCCAGTGCAAAGGCCCTGAGGCCACCACATCCTTTCCAACCTTGCCTAACTGCAGGCATTTCCTGCTCCACCTACCCCCACACCTGTAATAATAACACTCCAAGGGTTTATTGTTCTGTGGGTGGTAACATATTTTCATACCACTGATTCATTAGCTCCTCTCATCAACATTATGATATAGGTAAGGTAGGTAGGTATTATTATCTCCATTTTACACATAAAGAAACTGAGGCTTAAAGACATTGAAGAGACAGCATACATAAAGTACGTAATTAGCAGTACCATCTGTACTCCAGGCCCTCCCCACTCCCATGCTGATCCGAGCTAGTTTCTGCTACACCCCATAGCACCAACACAAACATGCTCTATCCTATGACAAAAGTCCTCTCCCTCATAAACCCAACCTTTACTCAGGTCATCTGTCTACACCAGAAAACCCTGGCACAGAATCAGCAAATACCAACATTTTCTCTCAATTCTGTGCCTGTGACACACATCACTAATCCACCCCAGCATTCTGGGCTACTACTGCCAATGATCAAAGCTGGCTACTGCGGTAAATGTGACCAAAATGAGTTCTCCCCTAGGGAGATCTTAATTGACCTGGATCTGGGTTACAAATCCAGGTCAATTAAGACCAGTGAATCAAGGAGAACACACGTGAATCTACAGTCCTTTAGCTTGTGGTGAGCACACTATATAAGTGCTGGTTTATAACTATGTCACCTTAAGGTTTTTCATTTCTTCTCACCTTTTTTTTTTAATCCTCACTAGAGGATATTTTTTCCA
>NW_005327093.1:0-2244 GCF_000412655.1 Myotis brandtii | reverse complement strand
AACTGCAGTAGTGGCAAGAGCTAGCCAAGATCTATCTCCTAGATCTACCTCCAATGCATGGAAGGACATCCCATCTTCCTGGCCCTCACCTAGCTCTCAGCGGAATGACTATGGTCTGGAGTCCATCAAAAGCCTCCTAAAGTGTCTGCTGCTTCCACTCCCCTCCCCCAGTCTTATTGATTTATGTTTATTTTTGCTTCCATGTTTGTTGTTCATTTGGCCTGCTAGACTATGTGCTCCCAGAAAACAAAACCCTTTGCCATCCAGTTCAGTCCTGTGGCCTCAGATTCATGATAGAGCCTGAATACTCACTCAATCGTCTTTTGAACTGACCGACACCAAAACCCATCCCGTTTGTTAACCATTTCTCTCACGTGCAAGTACAACTTGGAGAAGCCCTGTTGAGCATCATTAACAAACCACCAAGTCACCCACTCAGCCACTCAAAAGAGAAAGTCCGGAACAGGTAGTCAGCTTTCAGCATCAACATCATCAATCTGGGTGAGATATGACCTACTCGCATTTGCTGTCAGTCCCAAAAACAACAGGTTCCAGGCCCTGCCAGAAGATGCCTACACAGCTGGGTCTCCCTCTCTTTCTGTGGAAGTTATCTTTCCCTGCCCTTTAAGACAGTAACAATTAAGAAAAAGAGAGCGATTCTTTTTCAAGAATACAGACAAGAAACAACTGGCTTCGTTTAAAAACCGATGCCAGTGAACAGAGGACCACCCAACAGCTGGGCACAGCATCCATTACACCAGATTAACCAAAAGGGGAGAAAGGCAGAAAAGCTGTGTATACATATTCACCTAACTGCATGCTTTCCCTAACAGCAGAATGTCCAGTAGGCATTTATACCTATGCCAGCAGCTGCTTCCACAACACTGAGATCGGTGAGCCCACAACACTGAGCCTGCGTTAGATCCGCAGATGCAGGGCTGGGCGACGGAGGTTTCCCTGGGTCTTCACTGCCCACAACCTGATTTCCTAGAGGTCCTGGGCACATTCATGGGCTTCAACACCCTACGTGCATCAGGCAGACCTCTTCTTTTCTCATCTCTTAGTTTGTGGGGAGAATGGCTCCTTAGTAATGGCCCAGTTTGTGTTGTACCAGACACCAGGAATTGCATGGAGAAAAATAAAACTCCGGAAATTGCTTCAGAGGCCCTGTTTCTATCCAACCTGCAAAGTAAAGGTGGCCCTCATGTGTCAAAAGACTCTACAGGCAATGACAGAAGTAATAACCACCGCTCCGGCTCAAGCGTCCATCCCGGGCCAGGTGCTGGACTCCCACTCCTTCTAATCTTCATACCAACCATGTGGGAATGATGTTTATTATGCCTATTTTACAGATAGGAAAACTGAGGCACCAAGAAGTCAAACAAGGTCCATGTACAGGATAGAAGGTTACACACTCAGTTCTTTCAGATTGCAGGGTCTTTAATACACAGACAAGTTCCCCACATATCATCTTATTAAGATTCACTAACTCGTGAGACGAATAAAGAAATAGGTCGGGCCTGTCACAGAGGAGGCACTGGGCCAGAAGACCACCATCAAGGTCAACAGCCCAGCCAGACCCCACCACGTGACTCTCGCCATTCATATCATAAGGAGGCAACAGTAAGCTCCGGCTTGCCTAGTGTTCCTGCTCAGAGAGAAAGGTTTGTGGCTGGCACAAAACTGCTGGCAAAGACAAGTGTCTCTCACCTAGAAAACATGTCGGCAGCTGCCGGCAGGGGCTCCTCCCTTCTCGGGAACTTCATCCCTCACTTTGCTTCTGGGAATTAGGGCTACAATAAATATGACTGAGTCTCTTGGAAGAAAAGTCTTACATAAGTGCAAAGAAGAATTATGGCCCCAACTTCAGAAATCTCCCAAACACATTATAAACGCTTCCTTATGCTATTGTAAATATTAAGCTTTGCACTGAAGATTCTGGAGAGCTGTTCCAGGTACATAATTAGGGAGAACAAATATTTGTTCAAATAAGCCTCAATAGGACCTCCTCTTTTCCACTAGCTAAAAAAAAAAAAATTGTAAGTAGATGGATCTAGGATACAAAGGCTTGGCCCAAAAGTTTCCTCTAGCCCTGATTACTGCACTCCTCAGAGACCCATGAATCTTCTTAACAAAGGAGAGGTGCCAGGCTTCATACATTAGCCCAGCATTTTCTCCCCAGGCCGTCCCCGCTGCCCCCTCCCTGCAGAGCCTCTGCTGCCAGTCTTCTCAGGCACCTACTTC
>NW_005327092.1:0-2242 GCF_000412655.1 Myotis brandtii | reverse complement strand
TGCTTGTTGGTGGTTTTATTACTATTTCATGGACAGAATTTTTAGTGAAAAGTCTGAGTTTAGAAACTTGCCGACTGGCCATACATATTTCAAGGCAGATGCAGAACTATGTCAACAGATTACAAATGTCGGACGTGCTGGGGTTTGGCTGCCAACATGGGCTGTGAACGAATTCACAACCAAAGGAGGAGATACAGAGAGGAAGTTTATTTTGCTTTCCACGAAGGGAAAGGGCCAGGCAAGAAACAAAAGGGCGGCTTCCCTTTGTAAGCCTTGGCTGTTGCTAAGTGACAAGGAAGGGAGGAGGGTTCAGGGCTGAAGTGGAGTTTGTTTTTTGTGAGACAGTCCTACAGATGTCCTAGGAAGTGTCTTATCAGTATTTTTCCCACGCCTGCAACACACGCTTAGAGCAAACGTGATGAATAATTCAAAAGAGGCCTGTTTGAAGGGGGGCAAGGAAGGAAACTTTCTAACTAGAGACTCCTTGGTGGGAATTATCCCTGAGATGTGAAAACAGCAGGGAGGAGGTGTAGCAAGAATGTAGCCTTGAGAGTAGCTATCTTGTCCCTTAGTTTGAACAGAGCGGCTGTTTGTTAAGACAACAATCTTGGTGTTTAATTACCAGGTACTTCTCATAAATGGTGGAAGGCCACCGCAAGGAAAAAGAGAGGCCTTTCCCTGTCCTTACAGGACGGTCTCTCGGCCACTTCCTTCACCACCCCCTCCACTGTCCATGTTGACCTAGTCCTGGGTACACTTTCTAGAACCCGCACTGTAACCTGGCTGAGAGAATGAGAGCAGAGAAAGGCCTGCCTGGAGATCCAGAGACAAGGATTGGCATGAGCTATCAGAATGGTGTTAGCATCTGAAAGGAGCTACTAAAAACAACAACAACAAACAAACAAAAACGTAGCATTACGTTCGGCCACATTAAAAAAATAAATAACTACATTAAGCAATTAAATAAGGCCTCAGATCCTTGAACAAGAGTCATATCTGTGAGAAATAGCTCTGCCGCTCTCTTGTAAGGAAGCACATTGGCCGGGAATTCGGGGAAAGGAGATGATTGTGTGGTTGGAGCGGCCAGTCCACAGTTAAGTGCACACGACACTCGTGGGCTCATTCTTTCACTCGCACCTCCGCCCGTCAGAAGTGAGGGACATGCCAGAAAACACGAGATAACAACCTTGCGAGGAAAAGAGCCGAGGACCCCTCACTTCTAACCCTTCTGCAGATATTATCGGATTTGTGAACCCTGACAAAAGAAGGCTTATACTCCCCACCTACACACGTGCGTGATGTAGCCAAGCAGCACGTTTTCCCAGACACGTCCTCCATCAGTAACACCCACAGCACCGTTCCCACTGTCGCCAAAGCAGTCCTTGTCAGACATACAGGAAGGAACTTGCATACAAATGCCCGCGCAGAAGCAGGGACGTTCCACGGGATGAGCAGCAGCCCTGGGCTCCGTGTCTGCAGCAGAAGATGCATCATCCGCCGCGACCCTGGCCTTTCGGAGACGCACGTGCCGTGGCGTCCGGCAAACTGTTTATCTCGGTCCAAAGACCACTTCCCGCTGCTTAGCCACGCATCGCCTATTTGCAACTGCTCATTAAAGGAGATGGATGTGCGCATGAAGCGTTTTTAGTGCTGGAAAGCGCGTCCTGAAATAAACCCCACGCGCATCGGAAACACTCACCCTGCTCGCTCTCGCAGCGTCTGCCTGCGTCACCCACCACCCGGGAGATTTGTGACCCTGACCTTTGTCATCCGTTTAGCGGACTATTAACTCAGCTGCACATCCATTTTTAAAAGGTTAGCGGCTCCTCCACGATACCTTCTTCCAATTAAAATGAAAAATACACGGATGCAGGCAGCGCAGGGGCGGCTCTGGGCCCTTATTCACAGCCGCGGAGACTCGGAACGAAAGGGCGCGTGGCCATAATCTGCTTGGAAATTGCCGTTCTCTCTCTCCTGGGTGCTCGTGGGAAGAGTCACTATCACAGGAGGACCGGCGACATCGCAAAGGTTACTTTTTATGCCTTTTAGTGCAAACAACCTGAAACGGAGCCGTTGCTTCACCTAATTATTCCAGGCCCTCCCACCCACTTTCCTCGTACATATTTCTTAGAGAAAGATTCAGTACAGCTCAGTGTCACTCCCCTTTGGAACGTGGATGTAGGAGATACTTCCCTGCGGAGTAAGGGCTGGGCTCATTTTCCTCTGACGACACTCCCCAGCT
>NW_005327091.1:0-2242 GCF_000412655.1 Myotis brandtii | reverse complement strand
ACACACACACACACTCACACACACTCATACCTTTTCTCCCTGATATCCAAAGGAAATACTCATAGCACATGATCCAACCAATCCTCACATAACTTCAATGGGAGACAACCGGTCATTTCCAGCCACCGCACACAGAAGTGAGATACTGGTCTTCAAGTCCAGGACCTCTGGTTTATTATGACCTCTTCAGTTCTGTCACAATCCCATCTCAATATTCTACAGCCTTTGGACTACATGATGAATTCAACCATTCCTTAGATAACAGTGTATTTCCTTGGAAGAAAGAGAAAAAAAATTTAATTGTTATACCTCTCCTTTAAAAAGGAAACGAGAATAAATAGTACGCTCAGCAAGGAAATATTGGTGCAAGCTGCAGCCCTCTGTTCTGCAGGCATTCACAAGACTGCTGCTGACATATATGATAGATTCTTTCTCTGTTTGTTCCAAGTTCTCCTGGCTTTCAGCCAACACCACAGCTTGCCAAGGATCTTTGCCCTGGTTGCACAAAGAATTCAACAAGTCCAGGTGATAGTCTCAACTATCAATTTAATAAAGACTCCATTTTTTTTAACCCCCAGGCGTTCTCCACTGAGAACTAAATTCTTTAGGCTAAAAGACGTAAATAAATTTAAAGAGTTAAAGCAAAACTTCTGAAAGTGAAAGAGTGATGTAATTATAAGAGATGCCTTCACCCCTAGGTCCTAGGTTGCATTCCATTTCGGCTGTGAAACATTAAATGTGTGGGTCACTGTTTCCGCTCATGTTCTACAACATAGCACTCTGATATCACAAGGTGCTAGCTACGTCTTAAGATAGTGTTGTGGTTAAGTTTCCAATTGGTCATTCCAATGGAGCCTAGCTTATCAAGATGATTGGATATTTTATAAAGTACGGCCAGGCAGTTAGTAGCCTATTGGGTTGCAATGCAGTGAGTTCATCGATCGGAAGCTGTGTATGGAATCCTGCGATGCTTTAGAGGCATGTAAGCAGAGAAAGCAAATCCAAATCCACAAAATTATTCCAAGGATGATTAGCTGCTGCTCCTCCAGGAGGAAGGGGCATTCCCAACTCAAAATAACTGATCTGCTACAGAGTAGTAGACCAGGTCCCCTAGAAGGACATTGCTGGTCACTGTTGCTTATCAGTCTTGAGGAAAGAAAATGTATGCTGTTGAGTCCAAGCATCGCCGCCATTCTGATCCTCATAGTTGTTATGTCCATGAACCAACAGACTAGCTGGAGAAGGAAAATGACTGACTCCCCAAGAACAAATCATTTGTTCGCTAGTTCCTAAAACCTCTTCTGCAATGATGGCCTCTTAGTGTGCATTCACATAAACACTGACATTCTCACAGTCCGGGCCCATTCTGAAATGTCCATCCACGCTCCCCTAAAACCATCTTGTCATCAATTCTCCAGTCTTGATCCTTTCAGGTCCCTCACCATCTAGTCAGGCCAGGATTAAAGATTATCTAGTATGTACTCACTCAGCCTTAAGCATCTCTAAAATATTGCCACTGTCCCAACCAAGCTCTGTGCCCCAGTATATACACCATTGCCCAAGTCACTCTGGCCCTTCCCTCAGAGATCTCTCTGACCTCCCCACAATCCAGTGATGAAAGGGTTAAAGTCTGGCACAACAGGAGGTCTTCAGCCCATTTCAGTGCTAGATTCCAATTGCCTTAACTCAATTGCAGATTTGAATAGCACCTCTGTGCCAAATAATTAGCTCAAGAGTTGCCATAGATCCTGACCTCAAGCAAAGTAGACCATAAAATGTTTCCTTCCAGACAAAGTGGACAATAAAATTTCTGCTCAAAATTTAACACTGTGAGCATTTTCCTTCTCAGTTGTCCGTTCAGGACCACCCTGAAAAGCAGCAGGACTTCCTCTCATCTGCCTGGTGCCAGCAGCATGCGAAGCCATCTGTACAGCAGCTTGAAGTTACTCTATCCCTGACCCATGCATTATGGGAAACTCCCTGTGAGGCATAAGAAAGTAATATAGGAGTGCAAATGCCTGCTCATTCAACTCACCTGTGTCTTCAGGCTTCTCATAGGCTCAGCCTCCATAGGTTCCTCTTTCTTCTCAATCCACTGGATATGGATCACAGTTGCGAATGCCTGGCTTTATGGCTGAAGTTAAGACAACACCATTTCATGTTAGGCGTCAAAGTAATATGGCCATCTTATGCCAGATGGTTGATGATTCCGTTTCTATGTGAGCCTAGCCACAAAGCCAGG
>NW_005327090.1:0-2241 GCF_000412655.1 Myotis brandtii | reverse complement strand
TCTTCCCTTTCCTCAGGGTTAGAAAATAGATTTTGTAATTAGCAGGACTTTTCTGGTATCACCTCCTACTTTACTCATTCCTGCTCAATAATGAGTGCTAAAACCCTGCACTTCTGGCTTAACTTACTTCTAAATCTCTAGCCAATCCCCATCCAAACAGAAAAAAGAACCTTGACTGCATCCAACTTCCCAATGACTGGATCTTGAATTAAATTTGTTGTCACTAATATTCACCTCTGATGAACCTTGAGCATCTGAATGTCACAGGCTACAGTCTCCAGCTTTACCTCTGAAGCATACCTCTTTGTTCCAAATGGCTGGGTATTGTCTCCCTGCTCAACTTCTCAGTTCCATAATGAGCTGAGAATCTTCACCTCAACTCTAATTTCCTTTACTAGGACCTAGACCTTGTTGCTGGCACCTGTTATTCTTTAGGAAGGAGCTGTGCTATCAGGCTAAGGAGTCTCATATCATGAGCCACAGGATTGCCCCCGATTCTCTGTTATCACTGATCATAGTGACCTGCTTGTCTTGATCTCTTCTGCAATTGCTTTGGATGGCTGAGCCCCCAGTTAGCACACACATTCTTCAAGATCAGTTAATCCAGTCACTCTTTTTTGTTCATCCATTCTTCCATCCACTTTCTGGGCATGTAACTCTGCTTGAAACCCTTGCCTAAGCTCTAGGATGCAGAGTTGAATATCCTAGAGAGTTAATTCCATTGGTCTTGACCTGACCATGTCTTAGCTTCACCTTGTACTGCACTGATCCCAATATGACTCTTAGCTGAGCCAGAATTGTCCTTAAATGCCACCTTATATCTTTTACAGGCAAAGATATTCAAATATGAAATGAAGAAAATGTTAACAGATACAAATACAAATTGAGTAATTTGGATATGTCCTGGAATTTTAAATTCACCCGAAAGCAAATAAGCAAGTGGTTTTCCCTAAGTAGAATTATTTACACTAAAATAAACAGGTAAACAAACTAATGGGTTAAAAACAGAAAAATCTTTAAAAATATAGTTAAGTAACATACTGCACTTGGCTAGAGAGAGACAGAGCATTGACAAAACAAATTTAATGTAGGACTCTGTCTTCTCTCAATAAATGCTCTAGTCGTAATAGATGTCTGATTTGTTATAGTCCTAATAAGTTAATGGAAATGATCACAATCATTCCAAGTATTTCTTGTTTTTATTTTAAAAATCAATGTCCAGCTTTCCATCAAATTATTGTAAAGAATGAAGCCAGGATGTAGACTGCAGAGTCTGCCAGAGTGTCTATTTAAAATGACCTAATACAAGGACACATACCCTAATGCCTTTGTCATTCTCCAGTGCTCCCCCCACCGGCAGCCAGATTTGTGTGCTCTGAGCCAGCCCTGACAGGAACAGGGGCTATCGATGGCAGGTGCTCCTCTCTGGTTAGACTTGGGATAAAGTCATATTCTCCAGCCTGAAGTCCAATGGTCCCATACGTTGACCTTGGATCTTTTATGTGGAGGGGAGCACACATCAAAGCCAGAATTTCAGCCTGACCCATGGAACCCCAATTTCACTCCCATGTTAGAGTTCTTCTGTCTGAATCATTACCTCCCTTCCAATTGTTTTTTCTTATATTCTATCTAGCCTTCATGATTAAGATTCTGTTGTTCTAAGTAGCTTGTTAATGAATTTATTTTCACAGTGAATACTTATTGAGCAGTTGCAATGTGCCAGAAAGGTGCTGGATTAGAATAGGAACCAGTAAAAGTCCTTACCCTCACGGAATTTACAGTCTTTTGAGGTGACAGATGTTTCACATGACATTACTACAAAATGTAGTGAGTGTTAGCAGGGTAAGTATAAATCCTATCTCCTCTAGGGGCTCAGTCTTGAATTCTGCTCAATGAAATTTCCTAGAAGCATAACAACAGTTTATCTGATTGCCAAGAATCCTGCCCATTTCTCCTTCATATTCCCCACACTATGTTCTCTCTACCTGGTCCTGTTTCTCAACAATGATCACTTAAAACCTCACAACTGAGGTCTGTTTCATTATTTCACTGTCCTTGAGCTGCGTGGTTATCTCTTCAGCTGGCCTCTGTAGCAGTCAGTTACTTCTAGCAAAGCCTGCCATTTTGCTCCGGGCTACCACTCTGTCTCACTCTCCCTCTTAGCTTCCTGGGCAAAACTCCCTGGATTCTATGCCTATCAGCCCACTAGGCTGCAAACATTTCTGCAAATATATCTTCATG
>NW_005327089.1:0-2240 GCF_000412655.1 Myotis brandtii | reverse complement strand
TCAGAGGCTGGAGATCAATGTCATCTAAGGACACCTGCTCCCAGGAAAAGGCTAGGGAACAGCCACTTAGAAAAGAATAAAAATTTTCTAGTAAAAAAAAAAAAAGTTTTTTTCCTGAAGTGAAACCAGATTATGTAACTAAAATTATTTTAATGTATCTTATGCAAAATGTAGTCTATCATTACAATTATGCAATAATCCTTAGACTCCACAGCAAATGCTTCTAGCATAATTGCTTTTCTGAAACACTTTTTGGAACAAAAGGGTATGATGGCAGGATCAGACACCTTTTGACTTCAGCACTATCCCACAAAAGTCGTTTTTGCAGAACTGTGGAGGGCTGCTTTATTTTCCTGAAAGGCCCCTTTAATCGCTGGGTGTGCAAATGCAGGTCTTTTGATGCTATCGGGTCAAGATCCTCAGTGAGGGCTGCTCTGTAGTTTCTGGTTGTAACCAGAGGTGTGGCCATGGGAGTGTCCGGAGCAGTTCCCTGAGATCACTTTCAGTGACTTGTGAAATCCCAAATTTCTAGGGGATAGTTTTATTTGACATTGACCTGTGCAGATCCGTGGCCTCACTCCTGGGGACGAGGCCACCTCTTCTCCCTGGACAGAGCATGGGGGGTGCAGACCAGCCCTCAGCTCCCTATGACCACTGGAAGGGCCATCTCAGGTCCAGGATTCCCCATGGAACCAGCAGAGGCCTTAGCTGTAACTGCATTTCAACTCGGTGCACTCCCCTCATTACAGGTTCTCTCCAAAAGCATGGCTTCCTAACTCCCAGCGTACAAAGCTCAATCCAGTTTTGGTTGGCCCAGCCTGAGACATGTGGGGAGGGGAGTGCATTTATCTCAAACAACAGTATGTGTCCACTCATTTCCCCTTATTTGATCCCACAGCCTTTCTATGTTGCAGGCAAAGGTACCAGGGATTCCTTTTATGTTAAGACCCAGGGTGCTGAGCCCGAAGTGGCAGTGCACCCCATGCTGGCTGGTAGGCACACTGCCCATCCTGCAGCCGACTCATACTCAGGTCCCGTGACTCTGGCTCTGCACGAAATGTGTCCCCAAATTCATATACTGAGCCCTAGCCCCCAGTGTGACAGAATCGGGAGGCGACTGGGCCCCGAGGGTGGGGCCCACATGCTGGGACTAGTGTCCCTGTGAGGAGAGGAGGAGCCAGAACTGGCTTTCTCTCCAGCAGGTGAAGACAGAAGGGGGCCGTCTGTGAACCAGAAAACGGGCTCTCCCCAGACCCCAAATCCACCAGCACCCTGAGCATGGACTTCCAGCCTCTAGCACGCTGCCCAGTCTGTGGTGTCCTAGTGTGGAGCTGGGGTGACAGACAATCTCCTTCTAATGCACTAAGCCAGAGATGAGGACTGGAAACAGAAGAGAGCCCTCCACGTGGGCAGGGAAGTTTTCATTTCAGCACTGCAGAAACGTTTATGATGGGCCTGAAGATCGGCTGGCCTTGCCCCTCTTTCCACAGATCAAGGCTCAGGAAACAGGAAACTAATTACAAGTGCCTTACAGAAGGTTCCCTCATGCTAATTCTGTTAAGAGCCTCCTTCACACCATCCCCTGCCACCTCTGTGACCTGGTTTACCCTGAAGGCCAACGAGGCAGGCGGAGGCCTCTGTCCAACCCACAGCTTCGCCCTCACTGGGGAAACGGGCGTGGACCAAGTGGACCTACTAGGAATGAGCTGGAAGAAGGTCTGTCAGCCCAAGCCCCTCTTTTTTTTTCATGATCCCCATTAACCTAAAATACGTATAAAATGTTTATAGTCTATTCCCCCAATACATTAAGCCAAAACATAACATCAACAAAAAAAAAACTTCAGTGCTGTGTAGACCTTAAGTCCGTCTTCAATTTTCCCCTCAACTAACCTGCCACCAGAACAAAAATGCTGTGTCATTTCTGAACACCAGCAGGATCCTGGATTTCCCCTGCAGGATGGGCTGCGACAAGCCCCAGGTACAGAGGCAGCGCAGGAATCCACAGGCAAGCCCGCAGCCAAGCCTGCCCAGCACACGTCCCAGGGAATGGGAAGCCCAATGCTTTCCAGCTGAGAAAGTGCCACCCCCTTAAGGGAACAGTCGGAAGGTAGTTTGTTAGGAATCAGATGTCTCTGTCCCATGCCTGTTACCTCTTTTCCCAGTTGCGAAGGATGGGGATGTGCAAGCATCACCAAACTCCCTCTGGTCTCTCCAACCCAGAAAGAAGAATGCCTCATCTA
>NW_005327088.1:0-2240 GCF_000412655.1 Myotis brandtii | reverse complement strand
TTTTTGTTGTTGTTCCTCAGAAGCTCCCAAGGAGTCATATCCATTATTGTTCTTTAATTTAGGTTCGTGATACTACCCTCCAATTTTATCTAAAACAGGAATAAAAATATGTTGTCCTCAAGCTGTGTTTGTCCTAGTATTCGGGCACATCTGGGGGTGTCTAGGGGACTGGTGAAGTGGGTCTTGGAATTGCCTTCCAAAACATAGGACGTGAGTATCTCAGTTTGGGTCTAAGGCAGCTGAACAGGATGAAAGGGAGGTAAAATCAAGGGTATTGAATCTGTTACTCTGATCATTTGCTAGCCCAGTCCCATGCCAACGTCTAAGGGCAAGTGAGTTACAGTGGAAGGTCCAGGAAAAACCACAAAAAGCTAGTTCAATAACCTAATCATGATATGATACAAGTATCAAGCCCAGGAGCCCTGGGCAATGGGGAATGCCACCCTTTCAACATGGCCGGCAAGGCTCCTTGGCAGGGTAGGTGTGGAGAGCAACGATTAGGGCAACTTGTTTTGGCACCTTCCATCATTGTCCCAAACCATTCACTTAGCTGCTGCTTTTCGGTTGACTCTACTGGGAGATATCACCATAGGGAGTTGGAGTCAGAGTTGAGGCAAATAAATGGCAGCCCCCACAGGGCACACAAGGAGACAACGTTTATCACTTACAGGCGAAGCATCAGTTGGGGGCGCTCAGAACTACTTGGGAGTGATATTGGCGTAGCCGGCAGGAATTCCTGCCCAGCATGTGGGGAGAGATGAGAAGCAATGCTAAAGTGTTGTTGGCATTTACCTTTCCTGGACTGAGAAATTCAGGCTGCAGGTATTTTGAAGACTGAGCACGAAGGAAACACACACACACCTCAAAAAAAAACACAACACACCAAACTAACAAACAAAAACCTTCAAATGAGGTTAGTATTTTCTTCACAGCAGCTTGATCAATAAAATGCATTAATTTAATATCTGCTGGTAACATAGCATTTGGCTTGCCACAAAGTGAACACCACAGCATTCAGTCCCCCAGAAGTGCATACAAGCTTAAAGTACTTGTACACACTGTAACGGCCAAATAAGAACCTCAAAGCAATGCACAGATTGTTGGTGCGACATTCTATCTCATACAGGTCATTTTGCTAAGAGGACTGCAAGCTGCTGGAAGCACATAAATATATTATCCAATTTTCTTGACCAAAATAAAAGCTCAGAAATTCAAAATGACAGGAGCCAGGTCTGTATGGCTGTAGGGGAATCTAAGCAGTCTAGAAAATTTGATTAACTCAATTTGCCCCAGTTCCTTAGGGAAGCTTCGGAAATCAAAATTACTATTTAATAGTCCAAGTAGTAAATTTGGATTGAATGGATCTGTCTGACCTTCCTTTACTTCTTTCTGAGACACAATCTTACCTGAAGGGTCAGAGCAAATGGAAGTAAAGACATAATAGCATTATTGAATCTCCAAAGTGCACATAACCCCTGAACCTCTGAACCTCTACCCTGGACAAATAAGAAAGAAATACAATTAAGGGTTTTGGGGGGAAGAACTCCAATGTCCTTGGATCAAACTTAATCCTCCTAGATTTCTCTGAAGAATGAAATCATGTGAGCCAATGTGGTATAAAGCAGTTCTCAACCTGTAACGTCCACCAGGGTCATTTGGAGACCTTGTCATAACACAGACTGCTGGGCCCTGCCCCCGGAGTTTCTGATTCAGTGGGTTTGGGCTAAGGACCAAAAATGTTCATTTCTAACTAATTCGCAGGTGATGCTCACAGTACTGCTCAGGGGAACACAGATCGAAGGCCAGTCGTGAAATGATTGGTTACCATGGTCTGAACCAGTCACTTCACTGGGCTTGTAAAATGACTTTTTAATTGTATTCTTCGGTTTGTATTCATTTGTGGAAGTTGTTCTGTGTAGAAGAACTTTCCTGTAGCTGTGAAAGTTATGTGATAACTCCTAAAATACAGATCAAGCCAGAAAGGCACAGTAATTGTTTGATTCTCTTCCTTTGATTATTAAATTTCAGAGTAATGATTAGCACTTAACCATCTCCAATGGTGTTGCATAAATTCTTCATTTATTTTTCCTTTCCCCTTCAACCCATAGTGGATTACTTCACTAAAATATGATAAGAACATTGCGAAAAATAATTTCATTTACCCCTACCATTCCTTGTTGTATAGTTTCTAAATATATTACATCAATACAGGGTGGGGCAAAAATAGGTTTACAGTTGTG
>NW_005327087.1:0-2239 GCF_000412655.1 Myotis brandtii | reverse complement strand
AGACTTTGTAAACCACAGTGTTAATGTCAGAAGAGATACTTTGGCACATGTGTCCATTGCCAGGACTATAAATTATGTGGGTGCTATCCATAAAATTGTGCTCATGGTTCTATAAGCTGAGTATTACTGTTCTTTCTCAAAGTGCCAGGCAACCACCTGTCCAGTTGGTTTATACATCACTTCATAGGCTTATTGAGAACAGTGTGGTCATTGTGTTGAGGGTTACATGGGCAAGCTGTAATTGGGGTAAATCAAAGGACCATTGATAGAACCGAGGAAGAATCTGGCTTTTCTTAACTTATATTCTCTAAAGTTTAGTTTTCTTTCATAAATCTCTGTATCTTCATCTTGTAATGAAAAAGCTACAGGAGTTCTAGGCTGATCACTAGTGTCCAGAGTGAGGACCAAATTGCAGTGGCTGTCTTTAAAAATGTAAGGGGCTGTCTTTCCCAGAATTTTCCAGGAAACTTCAGCCCCACAGATCTAACTGAAATAAATTGGGTTGAACCCTCTAAGTTAATTGCAGGTTCAAAATCATTTGGACTACTTGTCATAGGCCTGGTTTCTAAAAGCCACTGGCCACAGCGTTTAAACGTCTATGCCCACCCAGGAGCTGAGGATGGGATGACGAACTGCGTGGAGCTGATTTTAGGTGAACTAAAATCAGGTTCTCAGGAAGAGGAAATGATTATTAAGAAGCAATGAAACAGTCCAATATAACATATTTTTCAAAATAAAAATTGTACACATTATCGGGTACTAATAAATATTTTACAATGGAAACAAAAAAGGATATTTGAAATTCACATCCTTCTAGAAAATTGGGAAGGTTTTCTCCATTCATCCTTTACAGCAATGCTACAATTATTTCAGCAATCTGGTGAGACCCAGTAGGTTAACTTATTAGTCCTTTTAATTCCATCATGATTAGTCTGACCCATTTCCACTTGTTTCCGTCAGCATCCTTGGAAATAGTTATTTTGTTTACATACATTTGGTGTCTTTGCCATCCCTAATTTGATCACCTGCACCTGGAAAAATGGTAATTTCATTTGAAGATTCAGGAGTTCTCATTAAGGAACAAAGAGTTACATAAGCTTCCTGCTGGCTGAACAAATTTTAATTGTTCTCACATAAGCTCCTCACCTGCTTACACATAAATTTTATATGAAAGCAAAACAAAAGAGTACCTTTTGACAGAGCGGTAAAAATATTCCATGTTCTCTAGAGAGAAACAATTTTAATTGGAATAAGCTGGCAAAGTTCTGTAGATTGGTACCCTTTACTATATGGAAAAACCTCAGTCACTAATACTAGTGAATACTAATTAATGTAATAATAGTATGAATGAATACTAATACCACTGACAGAGTGAATGTGTTGTAAAGAAAGGACACAAACAGCTATTAACAAATGTGAATTTTTTTATTTTATTTTTTTACTTTTTAGCATTCAAATATAGTTTTAAAAATCATTATCTACAGCCCGGCCCATGTGGTTCAGTGGTTGAGCATGGATCTATACATACTCAATATCAACAAAATATCTCACCAAATCTTATATCAAGTACAAATTGAAATAATATTTTGGATATATTAGGTTAATAAAATACATTATTAAAATTATTTTCACTTGATTCCTATTTATTTTTTAAACTTAGCTCATAAAAGATGTAATGTTATATATGTGGCTAACATTTGTGACTTGCATTCTATTTCTGTTGTACGGCACTGGTTAAGACATCTCATGAGGAGGGATGGTTAGAGTTCAGTTGAATGAGAGCTAAGCACCCTCACATAAATACCAGTAGCCAGACTTATTGGGATTAAAGTGAAATTTACTGAAATCTCAAATCTTTAAGTCTCTCAGGAATAAGAGCAAGTTTTAGTCTCATATAATTATAATCTGGTCAGAATCACGATAAGTAATAATCTTAGCTTGGAAAGAAACTCATTCTGAAGAAAGAAGAAAGCAGTATTAACCAAATAAGGAATGATTATTTGTTAAAAGTCTGAGGAAAGAAATAGTGTTGAAAGTAACAGAAAATCTTGGCAGTCAGCTTACCTTCTGGACTAGTCATAATAAAGACAGAGTAAAATTACAGTGAACCTAAGAAAATGATACTTGGCTGAGCCGGGAAGTACTCTGAGAGCTGAGGGTGCACTGATTCAGACTTAGTAATGGAATAGAGCACGAGAGTGAAGAGGATTTTCACCCCAGTTTCCAACTCCCACACCTC
>NW_005327086.1:0-2238 GCF_000412655.1 Myotis brandtii | reverse complement strand
TGGGAAGATGACATTTGAGCCAAGACCTGTTGGAGGTGAGGGAGTAAGCCATGAAGATATCTGGATAAAGAACACACCAACATGTACTCTCTCGTGCCTTGCATAGTCAAGGAACATCAAGAAGCAAAGTGCAGAGAGAGTAATAGGAAACAAGGTTCAGTAAGAAAATTGAGGGCCACATCATGTAAGGCTCTGAGAGCCAACATATGGACTTTCAAATCTAAATCTCAGTCAGGTTGAGAACCAGGAGGGTTTTACAAAGAAGTAATATGATTTGACTTACTTGCTTAAAAGATCTCCTGGCTGCTCTGTTGCAAATAGGTTGTAAGGAACAAAGGTGGAAGCCACTGGACCAATAAGGAGGCCATTGTGACAATCCAAGCAAGAGATGATGCTGGCTTGGACCAGGAAGATAGCAGGGGAAGTAGTGAGAAGTACTTGGATTCTGGGTATTCTTGGCTATTGGATAAAGTTGTTATTGACTAAGATGGAGAAGGCTGCAGATGGAACAGGTTTTAGAGAGAAAAATGGAGGTTCTTTTGAACATGTTGAATTGGAAATACACATTATGTCCAAGTGGAAATGTCAAGTAGATGGGGTTACAAATTCGTCAAGTGGAAAAAGGTAATAATATAGCTTTTTGGTCAGCCATGAACAAAGGCTGAGGGAGATGTGACATTCATGCCAAGTATTTGCCATTGCTGTGCTAGGCTCTGTCTTATTTAACCCTCATAATGACCTAAGCAGTAGGTATTATTGCCCAGTTTTACAGATGCTTGAAACAATTACCAATGTAGTCATGATCAAGTAGCCATTAAATAACTAAGTAATGATTCTAACCCAAGTCTTAACTCCAAATCCAACATTCTTGCTGCTACATAACAGCTCCATTCTGGCAAGATAGATTCCACTAGTCCTACTCGGTTAACTAAGCTTAAAACATTACTCAGTCTCTTCTAATCAGACAGTTGGAGTCATTCTGTTCTTTACTGGGTCATCTTAGGCCAAGTCTAGGTCAGTGACCTTTTCTGTACTGTTCCCATGTCCCCATTGATCCATAGATACTGATATCTCACTAGTCAATCTTTTCTGGTCTCTGCTATCATAAATTTCTGCAGTAAAGGCTTTCTCAAATGCTTGAATATATTGCACTTCTTTGCTGCCCAGAACTTGCTTGCTCTCTCAGTTTCTTCGCTTCTTTCTTCCCTAATGTTTTGGTACTCAACGTGTCCTTTTCTGCCCTGCTGACATTCTGCGTCAGGGTCTCTCTGTCCCCACTGGAGCCAGGATCATATGCAATGAGGACCAGAACTCCTGTAGACTTGTGGGAAGTGTAGTTCCCCGAGGGAGATCAGCTTCCATCTTCCACCCCAGCTAGGGATTTCTGATTATGGATGAAACAGGGCTCTTGTGCCTGACTCTGTTTTCTAACCTGGCTAAGGTAGGCTGGCCCTCAGCTTACTCTCCAAGTTGTTTTCACACAAGGGGCAAAAAAGAAAGGCTATAAAGGACCCCAGGAATAAACTGAAGTGCAGAGAAGTAAGGTGATCAGCCTCAAATCACCCAACTAGTTGGTGGCAAACTCAGTCTTTCCCTTTTCGTTTCTCACACTGGCTTTTCTGTCTCATACCAATGTCCCTCATCATTTGGTCACCCCAGACCTTGATCCTATCAATTAGGCAACACAAACAGCGTTATTTACAGCGTATACAGATCGTAACATACAGCAGTGTCGGGTAGAATACAGAAACATTGAGGGGAAGGACATTTTAAACAGAGGGCTGAGCCAAACCATTTGTCCTTAATCTGGGTCTTTTCTCTGCACACAGGACGACTGAGGAACTTACAAGTGGCTAATCACACTCAACTCTTTGAAAATGGGAGCTGTGAGATCCAACTGACCTGCTCTGTGGAGAATCCAAATGACCATGCCTCGTTCAGGTGGCAGGTCGCAGGAAACACAATCCTGGAGGAAGCAAACCTCACTATCTCTTGGGAGCCCAAGGATTCCAGTGAAGAGACATACACTTGCATCGCTAAGAATCCTGTCAGCAATGTATCCTTCTCTTTCTCTGTCCAAAGTCTCTGCAAAGGTAACAGTCTGTCTCAGGTCTCTCTGAAAGCCTTGAGCAGCTGTAGGGTGTGGCATGACCACATGACTGACATGATTCCCCAAACAGCAGCCCAATAGGAGGCAGCCAAAGATGCTGGGAGTAGACAGACACTCAATGTCTACCC
>NW_005327085.1:0-2236 GCF_000412655.1 Myotis brandtii | reverse complement strand
AGCATATTCAAGACTCATTTTCTTCTTGTAAACTTGTTTCTGCTCCTGTTCTCTCCAGCTTGGCATCACATGATACTTGGTCACATGAGCTAGAGAACTAGACTCTTCCTTTGAATTCTTTCCTCACCTATTTCATCAAAATGGTCAACTATACCCATCAATACTTTCTTTTCAGTGTCTCTAAATTCCATTTTCTCCCTTCTTTTTCCCCTGATGTTAGTTGTCCTAGTCATCATCTCACACCTGGACTATTGGAATACTCTTCTAAATGATCCTTTGCCTCCAACCTTCACTTATATCACCTTCATCTTTCACACTACCAGCAGAATCCCCTTCCCAAAATGTACTGTAGCTTAAAAACTATATGATCTAAGAGATAAAATTTGAAATCCTTAGGGTGGTGTTCAATACATTTTTCAATTTGGAACCAAAAAATATTTTAGGCTCATGTTCCATCTTCTGAAATTTACTCTATGAACATGAGTCTAGGCTCTAGCCAAGCTCTATTGCTCCAGTTATATTGAGAACTTTCATACCTCCATGTCTTTATTTATGCAGGAGTACCACTGCATTCATGTCATCCCACACACCTCAACTTGGTGAAATATTATCCCTCAAACTTTACTCAATGTCACCTCCTCTCTAAAACCTCCCTTAATTCTTTAGACCAATTATTCATTGAGCAGCCCTTAGATCCAAAAATGTCTAACAGGAAAATGAAAATATTTTATAACTTTTCCCTCTCAAAAACATTTAGTGAAGGCCAAACTATATATCAGATACTGTTAACAAACGCTAGGAATACAAGGGTGAACAAGACAGGTAAGATTAATTTTATGGAACTTCAATTTTAGTGGAGAAAATAAACAAACAGGTAAAAACAAATACATAATTTTAGATACATGTGCTAGCATAACTAGGGAGATGAGACACAATTTTATATCAGTTGTCAAGGAAGAGCTTCTCTTGGAATGTACTATTTGAGCTGAAACCCAAATAATACTAGTAAGATAATGTCTCTCAATAACAGTTTTGGTTTTTTGCTTTAGCTGAGTGTTAGTGTAGAATATTTTCAAGAAGAATAAAAAGTCTCCATCATTTAGAGCTCCCATGCGTATTTCAGAGAACATTCTGGGAACCTTTAAAACCAAAACAACCTAATTTTATCTATTGCTCTATAATAAACCAACCCATGATTCACTGTCTTAACACAGCAATTACTTATTTCTCATAAGTCTATGGGTAGGCAAGGGATTGAATGTTCTAGGCAGGACTTAGCTGAACAGGTTTGACTCCATGTTCCTCTCACCCTCTCCTTCACATGGAAATAGCAGAGATACATAAGCAAGTGAGCCCCATGGCACAAGTGCTTTGTATAACTCTACATTAAACACATCTACTAAAATCTCATTGGCCAAAGTAAGTCACATGGCCAAGCCCATGGTAGAAGGGCACAGCAAAGTTGCATGCCATAAATAATGGGAACAGGGATGGGAGGAGAATTTTGCTAGAGCAGTAAATAACATCCCTGGATTCTAGTATTGCATTTGCCACCAGATGTATCATTTTAGGTATGTCACTTGCTCTCTCTGAGTCTTAGTAGTCTTATGTGTAAAATGAGGTCACTTGATTAAATGATTCCTAGATTTTATTCAAGCTCTAAACTATCCATCACCCTTTTGTTTCAGAAGGCTAGATGGCATTTAGAGCAACTGTGCAAATAAATACCCAAATCTGTATAAAAAGAACTGAAATCTATTATTGACTTTTATAAATGCTGCAACATACAGCATTGCGATTGACCTTAGCAATGTTGCAGAGCGGTGAGGACAGCAAACAGGAACTATAATGGGAGGGGCCATCGAAAGATCACAGTTCATTTGCAGACTCCTTCATGGACAATTTTAAACCCTTACAAGAGGATGGTTGGGCACTCAGAAAAATGTAACTGTGAAGAACTCTGGGTTCAGGAGTGAGGACCCAGATGATTAGGTGGGAATCCTGGCTGTCCTGCTCACTACCCGAGTGACTTATCTTTCAGTGCTCAGTTTTCTCTATTTAAAAAAAGATCATAATAAGATTATAGACAATTTTATTGATCTATATACTTAATTTAATGAAATACTGCGCATAAAGTTTAGAAGAGTACCTGAAAACAGTGCTCAATAAATATCAGCTACATATATTACTTGTTTAAGCTACGTGTGTGTGTGTATGTGTGTGTATGTGTGTGTGT
>NW_005327084.1:0-2235 GCF_000412655.1 Myotis brandtii | reverse complement strand
CAAGGAGGTCTGGTTACTTGTACAGGATCGCACAGCTGGTGAAGCACAGGGGGTGGGCGCCTCCCCTCTCAGTGCCTGCACGAGCCAGCTCAGGGTCTGCCTGGTGTGAGGAAGAGATGGTATCTAGGTCCCACGCAGCATCTCCACTTCATAGAAACTATTATCAGGAAACACTGGATCTCTGAGCCTCCTTCCCCGGGTAAGAATGAATGCGCTCAGCTATCCTTCAGGGCACTAATGACGGCTATTATTGTTTTCCAGCTGACACTTAGCCGATTCTTCCTCCTCTTTACTTTCAGGCTAATAATTAGATTTAAATCCCTGACAGGACTCTAACCATCACCCCAGGGGGTTCCGGGTTTCTTTACAATTGCTTGCAAAGGTTTTATCTTTAAAAAAGCCCCATGAAACTCAAGTGAGTTACACTCAGCAATAGCTTTAAAAAAGTCTATTATCTTGTGGAGCCGTTTGAAGAACACACACTGCTCTCTCTCATCTCCCCTTGAGAGATCAGCCTTTTATTTTTATCTCCAATTTGAAGAATAAAGATACCCAGGAGGACCAGAGAAGGTAGACACACAAAATGTTGTTTTCATCAGCACCTGTGTCACGGCCAGGTTCATTTGGGCAGCATCCAGGCTCTTGAAATGTGTCGACGCAGGAATTTTGTTTTGGTTTTTTTCCCCCTCTAAATTTGTTTTCTACATATGGTGAAAATTATTGTGGTGGTTTTGCTTCTCAGGGGAAAAAATAAAGAACTGTTCTTTATATGAATAAATTAGTCTCTAGGCTTCCGTGCTGGGTTGCTTTGAGCAAAGCACTCTGAGGCAGGGATTTGCATAGAGCTGTTTACCCACCCTCACTCCACTGTCCTTGGACACCCAGATCAATTTGTGACAGCACTAACGTGGTTGTAATCATGAAAAGCAGATTTTCTCTGTGTGAGAAGACTCAAAACGGGCACTTTAAATCCTGTGAGAAGCAAGACAGAGCCATAGAAATAAGTACCTGGCTCAGGTGGAGATGCTGGCCTCATTAACACCTGTTAAAGCAACTGAGTGGCCTCCCAGGGGCTCAGTCACTCAGGAAAAATCTGTTCTGAGCCCTTCTTATCCCTTTACAGTATGAATCCTGGAGGATCCCAGTTGCTTTTGAGGAAGGAGGCCAAGAGCTTGGGGGGTCTCTCTCGTAAATCTAGTCTATTCATAAAGAAAACAATTCTGGCCAAAAGGTCCAAGGATAAGATATGGTAACTATTCCATTCAAACCCTTTAGCTACTAGTAAATGTTTTTAATAGGCTGTATTTAATATTTTTCCAGGGACATACAAATAATCCAAGAGTATTTTATTTTACTAAATATGATGCTTTTGAAAAAAAAAATGGAAGAAAATATTTTGGTATAATTTTAAGCACAACTCTTTCAGGAAATTAACAAATGCCCCACAATCTATCCATCAGCTTAATGCTTAAGGAAAGAACCCATAATTTTCTGATAGCTTTCTTTGAATACAGGTGAGAAAAAATTGATATTTGTTAATGTTTTTAAATATATTCCTACAGATGATCCAGAGCAATATTTTCTGTTCCATTGAGTAATTGTTGTTACCAGAACACTCCCTATTGATAGCTTGGCATATAGCTACAGACAGGAGGCATGGGCTCTATTGAATCCAGGTTAATCAAATTTTTAAAAATCCAAGATATATACCTAACCAATTCAACTGTGAGAATTGAACACTTGATAACACTGTAATAAAGAAAGGTTTTTTCTCACTTGTAAAAAAGATGAGGCTTATGAAAATTACATTCTAAAAATATCTGGTTGGGCTGGGGTGGGAGCTCCCTGGGGAGTGAGAGGCATTCCTAGAAGAGCTGCCTGGGCGGAGGGGTTGGAGGTGTGCACCAGCAGGCTCTCCCCAGGGCTATGGGACAAATGCTAGGGAAGGAGGGGCAGCAGTGGGAGAGCAGCACTTCCCAGCTGCCCAGCACAAGAGAGACATCTCCCCAGAGAAGGTATTACCTATACAACGGTCAGTTTGTACACAAAAGTTCACTTCACCCATAGTGCAGTGTAACTACATCGCCCCCAAAACAATGTTTTTAATAAAAATGACTAAGAAAGCCTTTATGAATTAATAAAAGAGCTAATTAATATTTATTTGAAAAATAAATGAATGAATAAATGAATAGCCCAGTCAGCGTGGCTCGGTGGTTGAGCATTATTGACCTATGA